>NC_058383.1:946569-1149069 GCF_018350175.1 Felis catus | reverse complement strand
TAGCCACAGGCCTCTAGGCAGGGTGTGAGCCAAAGCGGGGTCCCACGGACCCAAGCTGGGGTTGGGGCACAGGCCTCCTGGGGCCCCGGCAGCAGGCAAGGGCCTGGGGGGACATGGCCCACTGTGTGTGTGGGATGGGACCTTGCCAGCTCGAAAGGGACCAGGGGCTGCTATCTCAGCTGGCATCCGAGCTGCTCAGCTCTGGTCCAGCGGCAGAACACACCCTGGAGAGGAAAGGGCTGCCTGGCCAGGGACCTTCCTCTGTTGTACTGAGCAGAGTGGGCTTTGGGAGTCACTCTTCCGAAGACTGTGGCCTGGATGGTGGTCTGCACCTAGGTTCCTCTCTGGTGCTTGTGCCCATGAAGGTTGTATGGAGGACATTCTGTGCCTCAGGTGGCTTCCCCAGACTCCACCTGGCCTTTTCAGGGAAGCCAGCTCCCACCGCCCCTCAGCCCCTGTTCTCCAGGCCTAGCTGGCCGCACAGGCCTGGGTCCTGGGCCTGCAGGACTCTTCACTTGGGGAAGGAACCCACATGAGCAGAAGGCCGAGGGCCATAGTGACGGTCCTCTGCAGCTGCAGGTTTTCACCCCACACCGCGTGGAGGGCAGTGGCATCCACTGGGCAGCAGAAAGCCGCTTAAGCCCTAGTGTCACTGGAGCCCAAGTGACACAAGAAAGTTCACTGGTCCGCTGGGCCCAGGCCAGCAGCTGTCCATACCCAGAAGGGACTCCACGCTAGGACCGGGATCCGGATCCGAGGCAGGAAGGAGCTAGAAGGGCAGGGGCTCAGGCCGTGGTGGGCAGATGGCTGGACGGCCAGGCAGTGGCCAGGCTCAGGGAAGGAAGTCTGCAGGCGGCCACCTCAATGTACCCTGCCCAGCTGGCCGCAGAGCAAAGGGAACGGCGCCCCTCCCTTCTGACACTCCCCTTCCCCCAAAGACAGCCTGGTGTCCACTTCCCCTGACACCCCTGTCCCATCTCCCACCCGGGCTTCCTGCGGTCCTAGCCAGGGCTTTCTCTGGTCCCCTGAGCCAGGGGCAGCCCCTCCCTCAGAGCCTCGGGAGCCTGAAGACTGGGAAGGGTTAACCCTCTTTGTTATCTCTCCTTTTAATCCTCAGATGGGCCAGCGGCTCACGTTGTTCGGAACTGGTAGAGAGAAAGCGTTAACTATTATCTGCTTCTAGCTGACCATCTGCTGTTGCAGAAAATTCAAAACCCTGGAGATCTACTTATATCCACATCGTAAACGAGAAAAGATGTTTTAATTAAGGGAAATCAGGTTAACTTAGCTCTAATTTACAAGCCGCCTGCCTAATGAATTGTCTGGGCTGCTCTCTCTTTGTAGAGAGTAAATCTGAGGATCCTTTCCCTCCGCAGTTCAGACACTAATTAACTAACCAAGAATTTTAGTAGCACACCCGCCTGTCGCCTAATAGTTTTACCTAAAGCCAGCCCGGTCATTGCTTGTACAAATTGCCAATTAAATGTGATTGATATAATGAAATTGGATTGTATTTTCACTTGCCTTCTCCTGTCCCCCCTCATTCTGCGTCGCCTGGCCTCTCTGTCAAGGACCTCGGGCGCACACAGCACCCCCTCACAGCAAAGCCAAACAGAAGTGGCCCCCCAGCTCGGCCGAGCGCGCATCCGGCCCCGAGAGTGGCGCCAACGCCAGGGCTGTGCAAGCTCCCGTTAAACCAACATTTCTATTAGTTGAAGTTAACAGGCATAATCTTGTTTCCAGATATTTATCCACGTACCAAGGGCTGTAGTTACATGTTTGAAGTTAGGGGGGAAAAGTGAAAGATCTAAGCAGCCATTCTAAAAATACATTAACAGTTTCCAAAATCTATATCGCTGCTTAATTAAATATGTTATCCTGTTTATAGGATCTGTGGCTAATTATTTAGAGTCATTTAATCTACTCAATTTGCACGTTAATTAAGCAGCCTCGGTTTGCAGAGCGCGGCCGGCGGCTGGGAGGGAGGCAGCGCCGCCTGGCGGCCGGCCCGGGTTGCGCGCGGCTCGCAGTCGGCGGCCGGTCCCGCGCCGCTGGGCTCCGCCGACCGGCTCGGGAGAGCGCGGCCCGGGACGGGCTGTCCTGCGGGAAGCTGCGGGGTGCCGGGCCCGGCCGACCGGGGTTCGGCCGCGCGGTTACTTAGGGGAAGAGGGGCTCATCCGTCCACTCATCCCCCCACCCCTCTTCCGTCCCTCCCCAGGCGCGGGGAGGCTGTGGTTGCGAGCCCAGGGGCAAGGTGGCGGCTGGGGACAGGCCCCGGGGTGGGGAGGGGGCGCGGGGCGGCGCCGGCCCGGCCTGGTTAACCGGGAAATGATGGAGTCGCGCCCCGCCCCCGCACTCGCGGCATAATTGTTTTCCCTCGCCCGTCCCCATCTGTCCCTCTCCGCCCGTGTGTGTTTTGGCCTTTGTCTCGCTGCCCTGTACTGACACCCTCTTTCAAAGACCACTTCTGTCGCCCTCCGCCGATCTCTTCTGCCCCATTAACCCATCGGCACGAGGCTCCGGCAACAAAGCCCTGAAACGGCACCGGCGCGCGAGCCCCTCCATTGTGCGCCGCTGACCCTGCGGCCGCGGCCCGCTCAGCCCGGCCCGGCGGCCCGACGGCGCGGGGCGGAATCGGCCTTGATGAGAAGCAGACGAAGTCGTCGTGTCCGAGCCGATTCCGCCCTCAGTAGAGCGGGGACTAGGGCCCACGCTGCCCTTGGCAGGGCCGCAGCGCAGCTGCCGCCGCGGGAACGGCCGCCCACCGGGCGGGGGCGGGAGCTAATCCGCCCTCAGTCCCCCCCCCCTCCCCCCCCCCCCCCCCCCCCCCCCACCGCGTCCCCGCCTGGACGTGAAACTGGCAAGCAGAGAGAAAACGCGGCTGGGAGGAGAGAGGCAGGCCGTCCCCGAGGCCGATAAACAAAGACCAGTAACCTGTTCCTAGGCCAGCGCCGTCTCTCCTCCTGACTCCATTTTCCTCCCGGAGAGGGAACCCCCGGCCCACCGTCCTGGGAGCGCACCCACTCTTCTGGGGGTGCTGGCTGCGGGGAGCAGACCTCGGAGCCAGGCCTACCGCAAATGCCTTCCTGCACACAGTCCCCAGCCCAGGAGGAGGGCCCACCCAGGGGCCAGCTCCCCAGGTGGCATCTGAATTTGTCCTGTGCCAGCCAGGGTTCAGGGAGGCCAAGCCACTCCTGCGAGGAGCCAGGCTGCCCTCAGAAATGCTGCCCATGCTTCTGTGTGCTGCTCCCCGCCACTGGGACTTGCTCGCAGCTCTCAGATGGCGGCTGGGACAGGTAACTGTGGAGGCCAGGCCCCTCCCGCTTGTGTTCTGCAGCTATGGTCTGTCCTCACTCTTCTGGGACGGTCCTCTCCCAGGAACACCGTATTCTGACCTGTGTGGCAGGAAGAAGGTGGCCTATTGCTAAAGAGTTGTCCACACAGGCCACCGGAGGGTCACCTCTCTCCAACATGGGAATTGCAGTGACAGCAGGGGGCAGGGGCCCGCCAGTGCTAAGATGCCCACACACGCACACTGATGATCAGTGTGGCCCTGACGCCAGTCTCCTGAAAACCTCCCCTCTTTTTAAATTTTTTTTTTATTTTTTAATGTTTATTTATTTTTGAGAGGGAGAGAGTGCCAGCCGGGGAGGGGCAGAGAGAGAGGGAGACACAGAATCCGAAGCAGGGTCCAGGCTCCGAGCTGTCAGCGCAGAGACTGATATGGGGCTTGAACCCACGGATGTGAGATCATGACCTGACCGGAAGTCGGACACTTAACCAACTGAGCCATCCAGGCGCCCCTTTAAAAATTTTTTTTAACGTTTATTCATTTTTTGATAGCAAAAGACAGAGTGTGAGTGGGGGCGGGGCAGAGAGAGAGAGGGAGACACAGAATCCCAAGCAGGCTCCAAGCTCCGAGCTGTCAGCACAGAGCCCAACGCGGGGCTCGAACTCACCAGCTGTGAGATCACGACCTGAGCCGAAGTCGGACGCTTAACCGACTGAGCCACCCAGGCGCCCCCGGAAAGCTCCCCTCTTTATTCACCTGGAACCTACTTGCTCTCACTTTCTACCTTACAAATGTTGATCCCGTGGCAAGGCGATGGCCCCTTGCAAGGCCATCCTAGGACACACCAGAAGTGTCCTCTGGAGGATGAGACGTTACATGTCCAAGCCAGGTGAAACGGGTCCCAGGTTCCATCTCTGCCTAGTTACCTTCTTGTTAAAATTATCTGAGAGCTGTAAATAAAGAGACTTCATGAAAACAAGAATGGACATATTACAATTGCCCAAGGTCTCCTACAACTCCTCCAGCAGGAACTCCCGCAGCGGGCCTCTCCTTGCCCAGGCCCCATCCCTGCTGTTGAAGGAGGAGAGCTCTCTAATTCTGGGGAGGTTTACTATTTTGTACTGCTGATCTGATGCAAGGGGAACTATCATTCTTTTTGGAGATTCTGGTGGTTCCCAAAGTGCAGGGACAACAAGGTCCACCTTGTCTCCCTTCTTGTGCCTAAAGCCAAAGACACATTACAAAGTTGTTCCCATGGAGTCTTTATAGGTCAATTTTACAGTGCATCAAAAGTACAAGTCCTTTATCTACTTCTGATAAACTTTAGAATACAAACCCAAGGTCTGACGCATGGAGTCTCCAGCGTTTGGCAACACATGAATCTCTTAAGGCAAAACAAAACCAAAAAACAAACCATACTACAAACCCCAAATGGACCTACATATCTATCAGACCTACACTTCACCTGCAGGGTCTCAGGGCCACCGCCAAGTAGGGATTTCAGAGCCCCTTCCTCACTACAGGGTCCTCGTGCAGCTGCTGGGCTGTGGGTGCTAGTTCCTATGTACCCTCAGTGTAGCATGGGGGCTCAAGGTCTCAGTACCTACAGTTAGGCCAGCGAGAAGAGGGGTGCATATTCTTTTAAGTAACTGCTTTATTGAGTTATCATTGACACATCATTGAATTCACGCTCTGAAGTGGGAAATTCAGTGTTTTTAGTGTATCCACAGAATTTTGTAACCATCCCCATTCTCTAGTTCCGGGACATTGTCATCGCTCCCCAAAGAAGCCCCGTGCCCATTAGCAGTCACTCCCCATCCTCGACCCCTCCCCCGCAGCCCCTGGCAACCACTAATCCACTTTCCGTCTCTATGGATTAGACAAGGATAATTTTGCAAAAAGAAATTCTACCGGTCTGGAAAGGCGTGTTTGAATGAGGAATGTGGGAGTAAGGCCTGAAAACACTCTCTCTGTGAATCAACACGTTCCTTAGGAGACACAAGGAGAAAATGTCACCAGGGGGCCAGAAGTAGGGGATGAAAACTCTATGGCTGCTGGTCCTCAGCCCAGAGCATATGTTTTAGAAATCAGCACCCTTTTTCTTCTCAGAGTTTATAGCTTTGCTTTTAAAATCGCCTCTGACCCCTCTGTGGTCTGTCTGCATCTGTGGGCGCCGGCTTCGTGGCGGAGACCGTGGGTCTCCTTCCACTTCAGCCCCACAGCACTAGATGCTAACATGTGGGCAGCTTGGCACCCAGTGTGGTCAATGGGGAGGCTCCGCAGGGCCCACCCGCTTTCCTTTCTCCCCAGTCATGAACACCCGATCTGAATCTGACGGCCGTCTCTCGTCCCTGTGCTTTGTCAAGTATGATTTGGATTTTAATGCATTTAAGAGGCTCAGTTCAGAAAATGCCATTTTGTTTTCTCTGAACAAAAAATACTTTTGAATTCAACCTATTTTTAACACCAAATCTTGCCATTATCCCATTCTTTACAAGCCCAAACTCCTAGCAGTCACCGCTTAGGGTTTCTAATGAGTGTTTTCTTGATTTACAGCAGAAATGAGCAGTTATCTGCTAATAACCCATGAGTCTGAAATTAAAAGGGATACAGAAAATAAACCAAATTGCAAAGATCAGCTCTTGTTAAATAAAGTCTTTGTGAGAAGACATATAACAACATTTTCATGCATCAGATCAACGACACGATGGGCTCATCATTCGAGGGCTGCGATTATTTAGAACCACTTAGCAGCTGCGAGCAGCTACCCTGTGAGTATCTAACGGACGTTTGTTAATTAATTCTCAGCACAGCCCATCCAGCTACTTTATACACAGAGAAACTGAGGCCGGGGGAGCGGCAACTGGCTCTCGGATGCCCGTGGCCTCCTCCCTCCTGCTTCTTTTGACCCAGGCCCCTCCAGTGCCATCAGCTCGTCCCTGCCCGTGATTTACAGCAGCCGGCGCGGCAAGACTGCGCTGGAGACACGCGTAAGCAAAGGCATTGTTACAGGACTCCTACTCCTGCTGCCTTTGGCTTTCCTACAGAGTCAGATGTCAGTTGTGTTCCATCCACCAGGAGAAAAAGAAGAATACTCAAGGCGGTCTGAATTACCTCTAAGTTAGTGAGTACCGTAGTCATGAGTTCCAGAGTGGCAGGTGTAGAAATCCATGGAGCAAGGTGGCCGGTTTACAAGGAGAAACTGCACACTGGTTAGAGCCAGTAGCACAGGCTGGAGCCTACCAGTGTCACTGTGGATGACGGCTAGGACACAGAGGGGATGTTTCCTCACCTGCTTTCCCATCCCGGCCACCAGGGTGTCCCCAGGCCCCTCTCAGGAGCATAGGAGACTGCTCATTGTGGCTGGCTGTTGTTCTCATTAGAAGAGCGAGCTTTCATTTTCAGAGACACAGACAACAGTGGGCAAGAACAGTGAGCCCGGGAGACCCCAGGGAGAGGACTTCTGTCCCAGGAGCACAACTGCCCCAGCCTGTCGGGCTCACTCACCCTGGTGGGGGCAGACCAGCCCCCGCAGAGCCCTTCCAGCACCAGTGCCTCCCCAGCTCACATTCAGAACTCCTTTGTTACCTTCCCCGGCTCTCCGATGACTGTCCCACACACTATTTAGAGCGTCCCACAGGCAGAACAGGCCATTCTAGGGACGGTAGGAGGCAGAGCCTAAGTCCTTCTCTTGACTCGGCTGATTAGAGGCTGCGGGACCTCTGATTCCTGGGACCAATAAGAAGTGGGATGTAGGGATGAGGTCTCCACTCCCACTCTGACCAGTCAAACGGGCCAGGGTGAGTTGCCAGAAGAGGCCCACGGAGGCCCAAGTGTCCTCAGGGGACCTCAGGGCCCAGCGCATTCCGGAGCAGAGGCTGGGCCTGCAGAAGTGAAGCCAGCCTCCCTTGCGGGCGGCAGTGGCCCCTGTGTCGGGGTAAAAACACGAGCCCTCGTGTCCCTCCCGCTGCTGAGTCATGTTGGAGCAGTCTCTCAACCTCTCTGGCCCGCCCCTTCTCAACTCTGCTGCAGGGTGAGCTGGCAGTGGGGCCAGAGGTGCTCGTGCAGGCAGAGCTGGAAATACCAGTGCTTTTGTTTTAAAGAAAAGTAGAGGCAGTTTCGGCTTGAGATGATCCCCAGCTTCTCTAGGGATCTCAGACTTCTCAGATCTGGAAACAGGGGAGGGCATTATGCTAAGTGAAATCATACGTTTGTGAAATTTGTCACCAAAGGACACATACCATATGCGTCTGCTCACATGAGGTTCTCCGATGAGCCAGATTCAGACACGGGAGGACACGTACTGGGACCCACTCACACACGGTCCCGGGGTCGTCAGACTCTCAGACACAGACACGGGCGGAGGTGGGGGGTGGGCTGGGGGAGCGGGTGGAGGTCAGTGTGTAACGGGGACAGAGTCGCAGTGTGGGGATATGGAACATTTTGGAGATGACCGTGATGATGGTTGCACAGCAGTGTGAATGTGCTTAATGCCCCTGAATCGTACACTTAAAAACAGTTAAAATGGTAAATTTTTATGCTATGCGTATCTCTCTACAATGAAGAAAAAAACAGTAGAGGGGAGGGATAAAAAGCTGGTGATGGGTACGTGGGGACTCAAAAGCTCTACTTTTGTTCACAGTTGAAATTTACCGTAATAATTCAAAACATTTTTAATGTTTATTTTTGAGGGATAGAAAGACGGAGAGAAAGAGAGACGGAGGCAGAGCACTAGCGGGGGAAGGGCAGAGAGGAGACACAGAATCCGAGGCAGGCTCCAGGCTCGGAGCTGTCGGCACAGAGCCCCATGCCGGGTTCGAACACACCAACTGTGAGATCATGACCTAAAGCGAAGTCAGACTCTCGACCGACGGAGCCACCCAGGTGCCCCTACCATAATAATTTTTAAGAGACTTCTCGGGTTTTCCCCAGGAGCGGCTGCTCTCTCTCCCCACAGATGGAGCCCCTGCAGATGCCCAGGCTCAGAGGGCCCCACGCGAGGGCAGGTGTGAGTGACGGGCAGAGTCCAGGCAGCGGGTGGAACAAGGAACAAGCCGAGGGATGCGCCGCTCAGGCACCTTGCAGCTCTCCCTCCTGCCCCAAGGCCTTACTTCCGGACTAGCCCTCCTCTCCCCGCTGCCAGCTCTCCCCATCACTCTGGAGAGGCGGCAAGGACAGTGCAGGGAGGGCTCCGGACCGCCCCCGGAAGCTGGTGCCAGTGCCCGGGGAGGGAACAATGTCTCCGCCAGTGCTGCTACAGCGACCCTTGCTCTGCAGGGGCCCTGGGGGGGTGGGGGTGGGGAGGAGGCGCGAGCAGAGTTAGTGATCCCCTGGGGTCCGTCTGCAGGCGTCCTTTCTATCGCTTTAGCCCCTTAATGGGCCTTGCAGGGCACACCTTCTCCTCCACCTCCGATATTCTCAGCACAGCAGAATGCTGATTTCTGGCAACATTGACTTCATTTAAATTCTAGTTCTGGAATTTAGCAAAGAAAGCTGGCTACATGAAAAGCAACTAAAATGCCTTTCGCTTCCCTATTCTTTCGTTTCCATACTTCCCTCACCTTCTAACAAGCTCTACGTGACCAAAGACATTCCCATTTGGTTTTCCACCCAGAGGCCAGGCCAGCAGAGACCCTGTGACCTGAGCAGGTCACCATCGGGGCCCCAGGCTCTGCCTCGAGCACTTCTCCAGCGTGCAGCCCATTCCCGAACAGGCTGCCTGTCCCGGGATGTCGCTTCTCACCCGACTGTCCACCCCGCCTGGGATCTGTCTGCTTACCCTGAGGAACAGGCTGCCGTGAGCCCGGGAACGCCAGCCCGACATGGGGGCCTCATGAACTCAAAGCTCCCGCTTTTCCCCGTGCCTTCAAAGCCAAGTGTGTCTTTGGGTTTTCTTAGAACCCTCTCCCTAGTTATCTTCTCTGTGAATGTATCACTGTATTTTGGTATCAGAGTTGTCGACAAGACCTCTTTATATTGGATAAAAATATCTGAATAATTAAAAAATAGGCCATCACACAAGGAGAATTAGTTAAATGTTCAAGAAAATTTCCAACGCACAGCATCAAGTGGGAACCGCACAGCATCAAGTGGGAACCGCTCATCACGGGCATCTTCTTCCCTCAGCGGCTGGGGAAGTGGGGCAGAGACTGTCCCTTCATCTGAGCTTCCTGGTCCCTAGCCTCAGCTGTTTTATTAATTTTTTTTATCTACGATTCTAAACTACTACTGCATTTATTAGAACAATAGAGAAGCTTATTGAGGTTGTATTTTTATTAAAATTTCTATTAACTTTTGCTATCAGCGCGGTTGTAGATTAATTAATTTTTACTACTTTTCTAAAGCAAAAAATATTAGAGCTGATCCCAAATTACTTCCAATGTGAAAGAGGCCAAATCAGAAAGAGAGCAGTTCCACAGGCGTGATCCGCAGGAGCACGTTTGGGCTAGGGAATGGCCGTGACGGGGGCGGGGTCGCCGGCACGGTAGGATCTCAGAGCAAGAGAAAAGTTTCCTCTTTGTCCAGGAGCGGTTGAGGGGAAGTTCTGCTTGGATTATGTGCTCACTGGTTCTCACACAGAAACGCACAGTTTGCTCTTTTCCTGAAGTTTTTTTTGGAAAGGTGTATGGCTCTATGAGACGCTGTGGGGGCGTTTTTTAGGGGAAATTCACCATGTGAGAGTGAACATCATTTGTGCGTGTTGTGTAACCGCCGCCTCTGACCGGTTCCCGAACACTCCGTCTCTAAGAAGCCCGCCTCCCACCCCCATTTCCCACCCCCCGGCCCCTGGCACCCACTGATCTGCTTTCTGTCTCTGTGGATGTCACAGAACCGGACCCAGAGAAAACGTGGCCTTTGCGTCTGGCTTCTTTCACTGGGCATCATGTTTTTGAGGCCCGCCTCTGCTGTCAAGTGTCAGAACTTCGTGTCTTTCCCAGGCTGAGTGATACTCCGTGTGTGTGGACATCACGCTCCTCGTCTCCACTCGTCTGTCGTCTGTCGCAGACACACTCCTTCCCGCCGTGCACTACCACGAACACTGCGCACAGGTGTCTGTCTGGAGCGCTTGTTCTCAGTTCTTCCGGGTGTCTGCCCCGGGGGTGGAGCGGTGGGGTCACGTGGGGCCTTGAGGAACCCCCCCCCCCCCAGAGACATTTCTCCTCTTTCAGTCTTTGCAGGTCAATCTGCTCCCCTCCGGCCCAGTTAGGGGACTGAAGACGGGACGTGCAGAGTCGGTGACCGGTGACGGCAGCTGCCCGCCCGAGCAGGAATGTGGGACGCAGACTGGAGGGTCCTTCTCGGCTCTTCATGTGGCTTGATATTTCCTAAGATGCCAGCACGTGGGTGTCAGAAAGGGCGTCGGGTCACCCGAGGATGTCTTCTGGCAGAGGGGGGCTGTCACTATCGGCCACATCTATTTTTTTCCCCAGACCTGCTTCATTTTGAACTATGTTAAAATCTTCTAACACTCCAGCCACAAAGACCCAGCAATACACCACCGAAGGTCAGGCGAAGGGGAGGAGGGCAGAGTGCCAGCCTGTCCTGGGCCGGGCCCTTTCACTCCTGTTGATGCCCTGGCAAGATGCATTTCACCACCCCTCAGTTTCACACATTGAGACGCCCGAGCAGAGAGATGAGGTAACGGGCCCAGCGCTAGCAACGGGCAAGGGAGCCACATTGCAGACAGGCCTGCTTTCGTCCAAACCCCATAACCGGAGAGGGAGAGAGCCAAGCTCAGACTCCCAGGAGGAGGGAGGAGGGGCATGCCCGGCAAGTGCTCCCGCTCGAAGGGAGACAGGAGCTCAATAAATACCAAGCAGACGTGAGGGCGGCCTTCGCTTCCTGTGGCATCCCGGCCAGCGGCGTTCTGACCCACGGGGCACCACCACGTCGTTCCGGACTTCTCCTGACCATGGCTGTCGGTTGGGGGCAGCGCGGCCAGCCTGCTGCTTCTTGCTTTACCTCCACCACCTGGCCACGGCACGACGGTCCCAGACCATCACCTGAAGGTACCAACCAGCTGCGTCTCCCTCCGCCGAACTTCGGTAAAGACAGCGAGGCGTGAATGATTGAGATCAGGGCCAAGGTCTGGTGCAGAAGGTGCCAGACTGATGAGCTGGCAGCGAGCCCTCAGGCGGGCAAGGGTGCAGAGGGTCTGGAAGGCGGGTGGAGAAGAAAGCGAGCGGGCGGAGGCAACCCGGGCCACGGGCCGCCCGTCTTCGGTGTGGTCTCGCAATCCTCTCCCGGACGAGCGCAACATCTCCCGCGCGAAGTGCAGCCGCCGGTCCACAGTGGGCCTCGCGCCCGAGGCACGTCTGGCACCCAGGTGTTTGGACTTCAATCTGGCAACTGGCCAGCAGGCAAGGGTTCCCTCTCTTCCCTCCCTCTGACCCCCGACCCTCGGTGTCACCCAAAGAACAACTTGGGAGTCGTTGCCGTAGTTAGAAGAAGCCAAATGGCAACGCCACTTCTGCCTGAAAACCCGGGCTCGGTTGGCAGCCCTCTCTCCTCCCTCAGCTCGGCCTCCTTCTGCTCATGCCGGGGTTTTCAGGGGAAGGGGCTGGGAGGCTCTGAGCCGATGTTTCCAACGCTCCGAAAGCAAGCGAACTGCCTAATTAGAACGTCGGGAGCGAGGGGGGTCCGGATTCCACAGAAATCACGGACCAGTGGAGGTGGATGTTGTCGGCAATGTTGTAAAGAGACGCTTTCTTTCATCGGTTTTCCCGTGCTCCGGGACAGAAACTTCCCTCTTGGAGCCTGTGGGCCAGGATGTGGCAGGAGGGGGCCGACTGGCTACAAACACGACTGGAAAAAAGTGGTGTCGCCGCTGCTTGTGCTTCTCTCCAAACGCTCACAGACAGCGAACGCCACTCCCTACCGTGCGCACAGGCGCTCAGACTTCAGAAAGGCCGTCGCCCGCCGCATCTGCAGTTGTCTCTCTGAGAGACAGTCATCCCGAGAAGCTCGCTCAATTGCTAGATAACTAATTGCAGAGAACAGACTGGAGCCTGCTGGAGGGTGAGTTACTCCTTCGGGCAGGAGGTGAGCTGAAGCTCGGGGCCACGAGGGAGCCCAGGGCAACGATTTGTCTGTCGTGGCTGGGAAGCATAAACGCAGTTATGAAAATAAGCGCCAGCTCATATGCACGGGACCAAAAATAAATTAGGACAGGCCTAAAAGAGATCAGGCTGGCTGCCAACCAAAGATACAGGGGCCTAGAAGAGAACTCTATAGACGTGATCCTGTGGTTTCGTGAGGTTCTCCAGGGAAATGTTCTATAGTGGATTTCTGGGTGTTTGTTCCTGATGTTTTTAAAAATGAAATTCGATCAACACATGTCGGTTGCACCTCCACAGTAAGTAAGGTATTGTTTCGGGTGCAGTAATTGGGAGCAATAAAGGGATAAAGAGAACAAGGAAGGAAAAGAAGATTCCAGTGATCACTGCGCGTGGAAGCAAGGTGGGGACAAGGAGAGGTGACAGAAGGGGGTGTGAACCAAGAGGCTGAGGACAGGGGTATGGAGACACAGGAGGCGTGAGTGGTCCAGCAGGGAGCCCACAGGCATCCTCCAAGGATAAAGAAATAGAGGCAACACGGCAGAGATAATGCCTGAGAATTTTACAAAACTGATTAAATTATACCTTCCTGGATTCATAAGACTTAAGTCCCAAGCAGGATAAAAGAGATCCCTGACTAAATAAGTTACAGTGAAAACCACAGGTTACCAAAGACAGAGAGACGACCTTGCAAGCTGTCAGTGAGGCAGCAACAGTTACCGACAGCCGGGGGCAGGGACAGCAGACTTCTCAGCTGCAAAATAGAATCAAAGACGTGATGGAACAAGATCTTCCAAAGGCTGCGCGAACCTTGTAGTGCACAACCGTCCACACCTCGCTAAACCAGCTCCAGGTAAGACGAAGACACACAGACATGTTCCAACAGGAACACTTACCACCACCTGACCTTGCTGAAAGAACTAAGGAAATGAGGCAATTCTGGAAGGAAGGAGTGACACACAAGGTGCATTAGTGAAATTAACAAAGCAAACGTGACGACACCTCAAGAAGCACTGACGATCCAACATGTGATCATGCCAAGGGCTTACTAGGTGGTTGGAAACGAGATGGAAACACGACTCTGGGGGGCAGTGATGGTTCCAGACACCATAGAACCAGCGGGCCGTAAGGCAATGCTGCCATAAAAGATACAAAAGACACAAGATCACAAAAGATAAAAGAGGGACATTCGTGGAAAAGGACACAATGGAACACAAAAAACGAATAAAAATTCAAGACTTTATTTCAAAACACAAGATATTTGAACACATTCAAAACGTATGGTGCAGATGGGGCGCCCAGGTGGCTCAGTCGGTTAAGCGGCCGACTTCGGCTGAGGTCACGATCTCGCGGTATCTGAGTTCGAGCCCCGTGTCGGCCTCTGTGCTGACTGCTCAGAGCCTGGAGCCTGCTTCATATTCTGTGTCTCCCTCTCTCTGACCCTCCCCGTTCATGCTCTGTCTCTCTCTGTCTCAAAAATAAATAAACGTTAAAAAAAAAAATTAAAAAAAACCAAAACGTATGGTGCAGATTCATGGTCAATACTGACAAATGACTGATTTACTTTGTGGACTTGTCTTCCACGTCTTCTGTTCTTGGTATTGGGCACTGTTTTGCTTGTCAGTCTGTTTCCTTGTCCGGCATCACACTGCCTTTTCCACTAAAATTCCTTCCTTCGTTAAGAGAGGCACCAGTTTCTAGATACGAGGGTGCGTACTGTAACTGGGCTTTGTGCTACGCTGTGAAAGCCATCCACGCTATTGTGTGTTCGTGGCAAACTGTCACATGTCTGCTGATAGATGTTCCAAAGTTCCACGGGAAATGTGGTCTGAACACCCCGTGCGGCCGTGTAGACCATCAGGAGGGCTAAGATCTATATAATATAAAAGTGGGAGTCCTGCACCAACAGAGACCAAACTGTGAACCAGTCTGATGGAACCAAATTGTCAAACTGAACTGTCAACAATTATTTTTTTACCTTCTATGGCAAAACTGCCTTATGGCCAATTAGTTATGCAGCGAAAATGTCTATGGAAAAAAGTGCTTGAGGCAAAGGTGTCTACGGCAAAGATGCTGACACCGGAAGGGCCGGACACGGACAGTGACACGGAGCGAAGGTGACAGCGGTTGCAAATGAGGCAACCCGAGGTCCTTGTCTCGGTCAGGAGGAGGGCCAAGATTCTGATCGATTTTAGACCGGTAATTTAAGTAGTGCGTTAAAAGTTACGCGTGCCCCAAAAGCCACAAGGATAATTTTGGTGACTCACAGCTTCATTCTGTATTTACGTAAGCTGACAAGTACACTGGTTTAGAGGAGCACAAGTGGGACGTGGTTGACAGCAGTGTGGGTGACCTGGGGATGCCGTGACGGTGGAACATGAACAAGCTTTGGGAACATGCCGGGGGAACACACAGCAGCTGGATTTCAGATGGAGAAAGAGGTTGAAAATATCCTCCTTCAAGACTTTGGGATTTTTTTCCCCACACCACCCTTGAGCCCTAGATCAACGAATGCTGTGAACACCCATAATTCTCTTTCAAATATTCAAGTGATACCGAAATTTACGGGCAGTATTTAAAATGAAGTCACTGTGTCATGTCCTAGAGACCGTCTTATTTTCTGAAACTAAAATGCAGCTGACTGTGTCTGCTTCTGTGCTGTTCTCTTATTGATGCTGTAAATCATCTTTTTAAATGAGCACAGGTCACGAAAGCTGGAACCCAGGGGCTCCAGCCCAGCCCAGTTGAGGCAGACAATGCCTGGGAATTCATGAAAACACATACTACTTTTTGAACTTGCCAAAATAAATCCTGGGCTCGTCACACAGAAAAAAAATCCTGATCCCTGACTACAAGAAGCTTCCCTTTGTCCATAGAATCAGAGTTACTGGGAACTGAATTGTTCTCAGACATGCTTAGCCAGTGTGTGTGTGTGTGTGTGTGTGTGTATGTGTGTGTGTGTGTGTGTGTGAGAGAGAGAGAGAGAGAGAGAGAGAGAGAGAGAGAGGGAAAGAGAGAAAGAGAGAGGGAGAGAGGGAGAGAGGGAGAGGGAGACACCTCTGGCAAAGCCCAGGGGCTGCCAGGCTGGGATGGGGAAACACATGCGTGCCGTCTCAGGGTCATTTGCCTGGCTGCCCCGGCCCCGAATGTCAGGGGTCTGAAGCAGAAACAGACGAGAGGCCCCACCCTGGGTCGGCATGGCACTCTCCCCTGGGCCTCTGGCCGGCCTGATGCCATTTACTTCACATTTATATTTATTATTTTGGAGTTCTGAGCAAATTACTTGACTAGTCTGAATATTAAATCAAGTCTGTTCACATTCAGTCAGCCTAAATCGCTATCAAAATTTTATCCCCTGCTCTCTTCTCTCCATTATGTGTCATCAGAAAGGGTTTATGAGCATTGCTAAAATCTGAATGTGGCAGGTCTCTCCATATATCTGCTCTCTGCTACTATAACTTACACACTCACGTTGCAAGACCCCCTCCCCCTCCCTTGGGTCTAAATAGGGCTTCAAGCCTTGGAGAGAATAAGCTGCTGCCCCCTTCAGGTTAAATATAAGGTGGCTTCTTGCTGTTGCGTAACCCTGTCTTGCACAACCCTGCACAACCCTGTCTTGGTTAAATTTTCACGTTGTAAGGAATCACATTCAACGGCACAGCAAGTCAATGTCCAGTACAAGAAGTCCACTTGACCGTGGTAAGTGCAGAGGGTAGGCGCCTTTTCTACTGTTCCACATTAATGACGCTCTGTTGGATTGGAGTTTAGTCTTTTCTCCTCAGGGCTGAGCCTAAGACAACCAGGGCATCTCTGTTCTCGCCACACTCTGCACAATGCCCCCGTGGCAGTTCGGGGGGAAGAGAGAGGAAGGATGTGTTGGTTGCTAGTGGCCACGGCACACTTACAAGCCACGTATGCACACGCTACCGAGTGTGAAAAGGCCAGCACGGCTCGGTGGGGGCAATGGTGGCAAGTCATGGTCACCGAGAGAGTGCGTGTGGAGTCCCCATGCCGCACCGCGTGGCCACCTCCAGGTGGACCAAACTGCCAGTGACGCACAGGAATGGAGAGAAGCCATCACGGACGATGTCACGGCCTTTGCTCCCTGAGGCCTCCCGTCTGTCTCTCTTTTGCACCCGTGAAGACACACTCATACCAGACGGTTTATGGCAGTTTCTAGATGAGAGACGGCAAATGTCTGTCACAGCCTGCGTGGCTACCAAGCCACAGTATGAGTTTCCACCAGCAGCAGCAGCTACAAACCTGATTCATTTTTGTACGGAAGGGCTTCTGTTTTCTGTCAACTGACGTTAAAAACCAATCTTAAAAAGCGACAAAACGGAACCGCTCTGCACAGTGTACTCTCCCCGTGCCTGTTCCGTGTGAGCCTCACGTCACGAGGCTCCTGTCTACGCGGGGCCTCCCTGGAAGCGGGAGATTGGCAGATCGGGAGCCCTGGGGGACAGGCCCACTTTACGTCTTTACCTTAATTGCTTCCATGTGCCATATGTATCTGGAGCGCTGTATAAACAACAACCCAAAACAACAGGAGGAAGACCACACTTCTTACGGGGAACTCCGCGGCAAGTGGGAAAACTGCCAGCAAAACTCAAGAACCGAGCGCTCAGCCTTCCCGGGGGCTCAAGGCCAAGGAGGCGCCGGGATCGAGCCGGCACGCGCCTCTCCTTGCACGCCGCACGCCTCCCTGGAGCCGTGAGTCAGGGCGTCGCACCAGGACCGGCAAGGGCCAGACAGCGGAGTCCCCTCCTGGTGGGAGACAGCAAGGGATTAGAAATCAGTGGGGCGAGGGCGTCTTGTGAGATCTCTGAGGCAGACAGTTTCAGTAGGTGGGGAATTTAGAAGGAGATAAGCCCTCTGACCCCAAACTCACCTTCAAAACACGACCTTTCTTTGTAAAAAACGAGTATGTTCCTCGAGTCTACGGACGGAAATATCCAGTGGGTATTTCAGCCTTGGTGGCAGATGTCCTGTGTATTCTGCCTAAGAAGCTGTGGCTGCCCCATAAATATTTATGGACACCGTAATCTCCCCACATTACAAGGGTTTCTGTGCACATTTTACTACCCTCCAAGGCACTAGAGTTTGGGTTGGACATCATTTTACCGAAGGGGGTTTCCGGCACTCAGGAAAACCTGCTCTTGCCTCCTTCCTCTCAACGAAGAGCAGTCTATGCTGGGTTTCAGTGGAAACGTTTCAGCCTCTGAAACTCCGAGCAGTCGGGCCAGATGGCCAACAGTGCGGCTGCCTAACACGGCCGTGTTGGTCCGGTGCCCAATCCAAAGGTATCTGGTAGCCTTTCTTTGTTGGTGAGATTTTTATTAAAAAGCTGAGGATTTCCAGCTCCTTTCAAATAGGTTGCCAATCTAAGAGTGCAGGAAAAATCAAGCTGTTTATACAGTCTCAGTGAATCTTGAACAGAATTTAACTCTGCACTTAAATTCCAGCCATTTGTTTAAAGTTATTGGCATCCATTCTCTTCTTTGCAGGTTGTGAGGTCTCTCTTGTATTTTGCTTTGTTGATTTGAGAAGTTCATTTAATAGTTCATTGAACAACTTTCTATTGGCTGGCAGACTCGGCAAAGTTTCTGATCATCCATAACTTGCATTTTAGTGGAGAGGAGATGGAAAGTGAAAACAGCCACTCAAACAGAAAGGAAAATATGAAACAGCACAAAGTATGAAGAAAATTACAACAGGGTGTTCGGCCTAGAAAGCGACAGGGTGGCTAGCAAAGCCTCACCAGGAGGTGCGGGGATCTGACCCCTGCAGGAGGGAGGCCACCGAGCCGCACGCCGCTCCCGGCCGAAGAAACAAGCCAGGTGGGTGAGGGGGACGGGCTCAGCGTCCGACCTCAGTGACGTGGAAGCAGTCTGCACACTGCACCACGCTCTGGGGGCTTTCGGTCCCACCTCGACCATCCCCTGCCTTCACTTTGCGGCCCCACAGAAAGCGCATCGGGAAGTGTCAACCACTGTCCAAATTCCCTCCACGCACGTGGAAGACACTGACGAGACCCGACACCGAACCCCAGGTCTGGCCACCAAGCGCGAGGCAGCAGTTTCCTCCCGTTGACGTGACCTTCTGGGTCGGGGCAGTGCACAGTGTCCAACAGCAGACTTTGGGGCCCGGACACCTCGGGTGGGATTGTGGCTCAGACTCTTCCTGGACTAGACGCCTTGGCAAGTCACTTGGCCCCTTCCAGGGTGGGCTTCCTTCACTATCAAATCGCGCTGACGCGGCGGTGCTGGGGGGGGGGGGTGCTGGATACAGTACAGCACTTAGGGAGAAAGTCAAGCAGTTATTGAACATCTGATAAAAGGTAGCAGTCGTCGTTATTAAATGAGTGGGAACATTTATTTTTTATTTATTTTATTTATTGAAAATTTTCAAAGATTTTATTTTTAAGGAATCTCTACACTCAAGCTGGGGCTTGAACTCACAACCCCGAGATCAAGAGCCACACGCTCTATTGCCTGAGCCAGCCAGGCACTTCTCAGTGTGAACATTTAAATGAACAATTTCTCAATCTGAAAAATTCCTTCCGAAAATTTTATTTAATGTCGAGGCCACTTGTCGAGGTTGAATACCTCACTCCATGCACTAGCAAACTCCACAGTGGCTAAGTCCTGGTCCAGATCCACAGGCCGGTGTGGGGCCTTCAGACCTCCAGACAGAGGTGCGATTGGTTTCCCTCAGGAGAGCTGACGCGTTTGAGAACACGTTCCAGGAATTCTGTCTGGTTTTACCGCATTCGCTGCATTCCCAAAACACAAATTAGTGAAACTGACTGGCTAGATAGATTTCAGTGATCTGTTCTACATCCAGTCCGGTTCCTGGAAGACATTGCTAAATTATACAGTCAATCCCAAACAGTGTGATTTTTAAATTTAAAAATCTGGGGTGCCTGTGTGGCTCAGTCAGTTAACTGTCAGACTTTTGGTTTTGTCCGACTATGATCTCACGGTTTGTGGGTTCAAGCCCCACATTGGACTTGGTGCTGACAGCGCAGAGCTTGCTTGGGATTCTCTCTCTCCCTCTCTCTCTCTCTGCCCCTTCCCTGCTAGAGCTAGAGCTCTCTCTCTCTCTCAGAATAAGTAAACATTAAAACAAATCTGGGCTGACCATCACAGGGCCACTTGGGCCCTGTCGGCACAGACTCACTTGGCAGAGGGCCTGCATCCAGGCAGAGCGTGTGGATGCTGAGGCCAACGGCTGGCCGACAGTGCCACCCCATGGTACCCAGCTCTGAAATGCTCAGCCTGCTGGCTCCGCAAAGTCCTGCAAAGAAGACTACGCAGAGAACACCGCGGAGCTTCTGTGATGCCCACGGGGTGTTGCCCGGACCACAGCGGCTGCTCCCGAGGCACAAACTGGCTGTTTGTCCAATTTACACTTACCTGTGCCTGTGGCACGGCCCCACGCTGAAGCTGGACACTGGCGCCTGAGGCCTCACATCAACCCTGTGAGGCGGCCATCATTACTATGATCCCTCTTTGACTGACTAGGAAACAGAAGCATCCAAGCTTATACGGCGAGGTGAGGGCACTCAGGATTCAAACTCAAACACGTCTGACACCAGAGGCCACATAGTTCCTGGGCAGAGATCCCTGGGGAGGGCCACTGCCTAAGGAAAGCAGGAGGCCACCATCAGGCCTTCCAAATATATACACGATATCTGGAAGGGAGATGCCAAGTGGGAAAGCCGACCCGTCCGTCCGTCTGTCTGTCCATCCATCCGTCCGTCTGTCCGCCCATCCATCTGTCCAACCAAACGTCGGACCAACATTTACTAAGCGCCTGTACGCCAGGCACTGCTTTATGTACTGGGCCCGTAGTGGCCACGGGAAGGAAATCTGGATGATCCTCAGTGCCGCCCTAGCTTCCTCCTTTTGTCCCTCCGGACTAGAGGTGGCAACGGATTCCTGCCATGTTATGCGGGCTGTCTCCAGATTGCCTCACCCTCTGTGTGAACAACTCCCTACCTTAAATCCCTTGGTTATACACACTTGAAGTTGGGCCTGTTTTGCTGGCTAGAACTTGACTGATATAAAGCCACTGGGAAGTTTTAAACAGGCCAGTGATGTGATCTTATTTCTAGATTTGGTGGCCGTTGTAATGGCAGATGGACTTTACTAGGTAAAAGCGGAAGCAGGAAGTCCAGCGAGGAGGCCGTGAGTCGGGACGGTGGCCTGGACCGGGGAGTCACAGTGATGGCAGAGACGGAGAGCAGCCAACAGGTTCGGGGTACTGTCAACAGGGCACCGGAGGGCGAGTGAGAAAGAGTGAGGAGTCATTGCCTCTCAGGGGTTGGCCATGGCAATCAGGCTAACCACTGGCCGAGATGGGTAAGAACGGGAAATGGCAGCTTTCGGGAGGAAGATTAAGAATTCGGGTTTGGACGTGGCGAGTCGGGGCTGTCGAGGAAGCAGCCGCATATTTGGAGCCACTGATGCCCAAAGGGGAGAGAAGGAAGGCCCCCGGAAGCAATCTTCCCAACTCTGTCTGGAACCAACATGGACCCTCACTGAAATATACATCTGAGCTTTATGGGAAGAATCAATCTTTTCAAAGGGCTCATTCCCTGAGTCACTGTGGGAAAGTTACAGAAGAGCATTCGCTGTCTTTCACCAAATACCAAGTGCCCTAAGACCGTAGAGACTTTGGAGGGCATGATGATTTTGTTGAACACTTAGGACTATAAATGTATTTTATTCCATTATAGGTACCCAGAACAATTCTACATGCAGAAAAGACTACTATATGATATGCATATAGTTCTCTTCACTTAAAAATATTTCAAGAAACCACCTTTTAGCTAGACATTAATAATTTTCTTAAGCTTATTTATTAAATTTAATGTTCAAGCTGAGACGTGGAAGGAAGGCATGATGTGGAACATGGGCAAAGACCGGGGCCCAGGGACTGACTTCTGAATGTCTACACCTTTGCCAGCAGCAAAGGTGTAGTAGCAGGCATCCAGGGTCCAAGAAACCGCTATGGGGAAATCCTTAAATTAAATGCATTCATTCATCCATTAATGCAATTTCCTTTAAACCCAGGACAGCATTCTCTTCCTTTGATGCAGGAGCACTGTGGTTGAGCCCCCTGCACACCAGCACCTCTCCCGGGGCACAAACAACACCCCATCTAATGGGCCCTCCACCGACGGGGGAGGGAGGTCGGTCTGGGATGGCACAGCTCGCTTTCGAATCAAAGGCCAGCCCGAGCTCCTGAGAGTGCCAGAAACATCTTCTTTCTCTGGCCACCACGCTAACCTACATCTTTTACGTGGAAGAGAAAGGAACGGGAGCCTTCCTACATTTCTGTAAACTAAGGACATTTATCCCTTGTGACTTTCAAGACCGAACCGAAGGCATCTTTCCCCATGGTTTTTATGCAAAGTAACACATTCACGCGGTAAAAATATCAAATGTCACCCAAGAGCTCATAATGAGAAGCAGCAGTCCCCTGCCCCCCGCCAGCCCCCTGAAGTCCCACAATCCCTTACATGCTTCTGTTTAAATTTTGGGGTGTTCCTGATCAAAGGGGTCTCACCACTGAACTGGCGTGACCCCACCAAGAGGTCCAATGGCGTCTCCTAACAGTTTTAAGAAGCTATAAAAACCTCGGCACGCTCAGACTCAGCAAGTAAGATAAATGCGCCAAGAGATCATTACAAAACAACTTTTTAAAACCAGATAAAATTCACAGACACAAACCATTCCTCTCCCTGCAAAAGGGAAGTTTTGCACAAACACCCCCAATTTCACTACATAAAACTGAGCCGGGCGGGAATATAATAGGAAAACTGTTACTGCACTGATGAGTCTTACGATGTGGGCAGCAAGCAAATACCTTTCTCGACTTTTCTTCATAATGCTGTGCTTACTAGATGGAAAAAGAAATCTCTGAGGAGGATTCACACCTGAGTGGTGTCTCCAGAAGAGCAGGATTCTGAAATAAACAGTCAAAAACTCCACCAAGTGAGCAAGGTGTTGGTTCGAAAGGGTTTGGGATAGCCACATGCGATCACACTAAGACACTCTAAATTACCCTTAATTTGGTCACGGAGAATATTCGTAACGTAATGTTGAGTGAAAAACGAGGGGATCAAAACAGAGTCTTGCACTCACCCACACACAATGTTTTTAAGGCAAGGAAATGCTCTGACACATTAACCCTGGGTTTCTCTGGGCAGAGTGCTTTTCATCTTCATTTCTTCCTGACGCGTCTCTGCATTTCCAAACTCCCTGCGGCTCCCGTGAGCCGCCCCTGTGTCTCCGGGGAGACACAAGACCAGCCCGTCAGCTCGGAGAGGCACCCTGCCGGCTGCACTGTGACCTGACCGACCCCAGCGCCTGTCCTCTCTCACCTCCTTCTACTGCCACCGCCACCACAAAGCAAGCAAACAAACCTAACGGCAACAGCAAATTAATTGCAACAAAGCTGGAAATGTTGGCAAAAGTGCCACCCTGAGTGGGCCCTAAAGATACCTGAGACGTAAGGGGTGGCAGCCTGGGCCCGCGACAGAGCTGGACTGGCAGCTGGAAGCAGCGTCCTGGGGTCTGCCACCAGCCCAGCCCGGCAGCCGGGCCTCCGTGCACACGCGGGCGGCACAGCTGGGCCGCAGGCGGTGGACGCCAGGCACGCACCAAGGGCCGAGCCTGAAGGACTCGGTCCCGGCCTCCCTTCTTACCTTACCATCTACGTGGGTGCCCGACAGGGCTGACTCTAAGGAAGGTTTCTTCCTGCTTGTTTTAAATGAAACTGTTTATTGTGAGGCAATTGCAAGAAACACTACTTCCAGAGTAACACCTCACAAAACCATAGTGTGGTATCAACCGGGACACTGGTATGTCGACAATGATACTCTGCCAGTCTGACTCAGTTCTCCCCAATTTTACGTCTGCGCACTTGTGCCCGTGCGCGCACTTAGATGCGTGGGTTTTGTCCGTGCGCGGGTTCGTGTGTCCGTCACCATGGTCAAGATACAGAACATCCATCACCACAAGGGTCCCTTCTTTCATAACCACACCCACCATCCTCCAATCCCAACCCTGGCAACCTCTTGTCCGTTCCCGTTTCTGTAATTTTCCATTTCGGGAACGTCCTATAAATGGAATCACATGGTGTGTAACCTTCTGGGATCAGCTTTTCTGACCCAGCGTAATTCTCTGGAGGCCCGTCCGGGCTGCTGTGCATATCAATAGTTCTATTTTTTTTTATCACTCAGTATTTTGCGTAATGAGATTTTAAAAGAAACTTTAATTTTTTTTTATGTTTTTGTTTTTGAGAGAGAGCACGAGTGGGGTAGGGGCAAAGAGAGAGGGGAACAGAGGATCCGAAGTGGGCTCTGTGCTGACAGCAGTGAGCTGGATTCGGGGCTCAACCTCACCAACCTCGAGATTATGACCTGAGCTGAAGCCGGATGCTCAACCGACTGAGCCACCCAGGCGCCCTTACAAGAAGTTTCGAAGACCACGTGCCACCTTTCAGATGAAGGCAGAGCTGCCCCGCTGGAGCCCGTGGCACCCCAACAGGAGCGAATGTTGCACATCTCCCAAATCTTAAAAATCCCATAAAATGATACTCGCCTATTGTGCCTTTCTCAGGAAACTTAACTGAATTCTGATTATGCAAAGCTTCAGCGAAACTTATCACCTCTTATTTTACTGCAATTAAATAATCTCTCCCCAAATATACTGAGAGTTACAGACGTCACCTTTATTATTTCTCTTTAAAGTTATTTATACACAGAATATAACTCACATCTCATTTCTGTTTCTCTTTTCCCCTTGGCGAAAATACCATTCATTTGTCTCCTATAGTGGCTTGTTTTTTATTGTGCTACTGCTGTAATATATGATCTTTAGTTTATTAGTTTATGCCTTATATTAAATTATGTCCATATAAGATTTGTAAGAAAAATGGCTTTTCATTTTACTTGGGAACTTGGGTGGACTTAATTTTGGGAAGTTGATCTTCAAAAAGGAAATTAGTCCGAAAGGGAGAGTGTCAGAGGGAAAAATGAAGGATCTTTGAGGCTGCAAACCAGAGGCGCCAGGAACACCTGGCCTCACCCTCCGCAAAGATTTGGGGTGCCCGGGGACACTGTTTCCCTCAAGGTGCGAGGGCACGGCCAGGGCAGCTCCAGAGAAGAGCCGTCAGTCGTAGGGACCCAATGGGGAGGATCGGGCATGGACCCGAGGCCCACAGGGACTCGGACCCCGGAGCACCCCGCCGGGCCCCTGACCCCCTCCCAGCTTCTGTTCACGCAGTATCTTCTCCGCAGCTACAGGTGCAGCCGTGTCACTGCCCTGCCTCTGGCCGGGAGCCTCCGTTCAGATTCTCGCTTGGTCCCACTCTGCACCCCAGGACTTAGAAGCTAACTGCCTCTGCCCCCTGGGGTGGGGTCCCTTGAGGTCCCACCCAGCTGGCAGACTGGCTGTGCGTGACCCAGGTGCACTTCTCAGCCAGTCTGCTCTGCTAGGGGCTGAGGGTTAGATGGGAGGAGTCAAGGCCCCTCCCCACTGACAGGGCTGGGGATAGCCAGGCCAGCAACACTGCCAATACAGTGTCACCTCGGTGAGCGGCCACCGCGACGACAGGTGTTCCCATCAGTGTTGCGTGGCAAGTAAGTGAACCGTGGCGGTCACACACAGTGGAACACCACACAGCGATGCGACAACAAACCGCACTGTATGCGACCACACAGATGAATGTCAGAGGTGTAACGCTGAGGGAGAGAAGTCAGGCTCAAAGTGCGTGTGCTGACGAGCCCATTCAGTGAAGTCCGGAGCAGACGGCACTGGCGGACGGTGACGGAGGTCAGAACATGGTTGCCTCTGGGGTGGAACCCACTGGTGGAAAACCACCGGAGGAGGCTCTCGGGGGCTGCAGACACTCAGTATGTTCGGGGAGGGACTACATGGATGTACACATATGTTAGAATTCAGTAAGCTGCATGTTTAAGAGTTGTGTACTTCACCGCATATGACTTACACACTTAAATTTCAAATAGTTCCAGGGGCCTCACACCTACAGGAATCGTAAAGACAAGAGGAAATGAGGACAAACGGTTTCTTTATCCTACAAGAGGGGTCTCGGGGAATCTCGCTCAGGTTTTCCTGTGATGTTCTCATTCAACAGGGTCTTGGGTTTGTGCGCCAAAAGCCTGTAGGCAATAGCTTGGTGGCATCCCCTTCCTCACAGGCTGGGGGGCAGGTGATGAGCGCGACCCGAGAGCCCCGTGAGGGCCCCCGCGGAAGACCTGGGACTCACGCCCCCGCGGCTGCCAGTGTGAGGCAGGCTTGGCCGCAGAGAGGCTCATAGGCACCAAGTGCCAGGACAAATGGGTGCTTATTAGCCTTTTTGAGAAGGATCCTGGGCTACAGCACGGGGTCTGGAGCAAAAATCAAAGCAACTGGAGAAGCTTCAAACAAATAGAGCTTTCTGGAAAGAGGACGCGAGGCTTCCCTCAGACGCCGCGTGCTGAGCTAACTTCTGTGCCTCTGCAAATACCACACGTGGCAGTCACTCCCCTTCATGCCACAAGACAGCCACGGGAAGGCAAGGCCACAGGCCCCAGAGCAAGCAAGACAAGCATGTGTCAGATCGGAGAGC
Source organism: Felis catus (assembly GCF_018350175.1). NCBI lineage: Eukaryota > Metazoa > Chordata > Mammalia > Carnivora > Felidae > Felis > Felis catus. The sequence goes on along the minus strand of NC_058383.1, from coordinate 1,123,077 downwards.
AGAGCCAGAGAGTGATCTTGTGGGCGAGTCCCCTCCCAGGTGACTCTGCGTGGAAAGTGTTCCGTGTGTCCGCGAACAGCTGAGTAACGAACGTGGTCCTTCACACAGGAGAGTATTACTCAGCCACAAGAAGGACCGGCGTGCTGAGCTGTGCCACAGTGCGGATGGACCTTGACATTATTATGCTCAGTGAGAGAAATCAGGTGCAAAAGACACACCTTGTGTGATTCCATGTAGTGACGTGTCCAGAAGAGGCAAACTCGTGGAGGCAACAGGCAGATTCGTGGTAGCCAGGGGTTCCAGGGAGCAGAAGCGAGGAGCAGCTGCTTAATGGGTACAGGGCCTTCTCTCGGGGCGACGGAAATATTTTGGAACTTGATAGAGGCCATGGTTGCACAACATCATCATATACGAAATGCCATTAAGTCGTTTACTTTAAAATGGTGTATCTGTGTTATGTGAATTTCACCTCCACGTAAAAAAACCGCTTTATAAAAATCTTTGCAGCATGTAGCCGTTTGTTCTTTCACTGAATCCGTTCACTCTTTATCCTTCTGATCCACACCTGTGCACTCTGCCGGTGCCAGACCCGTGCCAGGAGCAGGCCCTACGGGGCCGAGCGAGAACTCCAGGCTCCTACCCTCCAGGAGCCTACAGGCCAGCACGGTGATTCTCAACCTGTTAAGATTTACAAAATACAGAGACCTGGGTCGTAACCCGGAGATTCTAGTTCATTAGGCTGAGATGGGGCCCCGGCATCGCTACGTTTTAAACACCCACAGGTAATTCTGACAACCAGCCGGATCCGGAAGTGGCTCAAACAACCTTGAACCTGGCCCATAAAAAGCCTGACCGCGGGCTTGGAAACATCCTCAGCAAAAGCAGGCATGCTGAACCCTGAAGAGGAGGTTAAGCGCTGAGCTTCATGCACAGGAAGGGCAGGCGCGGCTGAGCCCCTCAGCCCTCTGGGGTCTGGTCCGTCCAGTCTGGTTCGGTGTCATGCTGGCCTCTTACCGCTTGGTGGCAGGAGTAAAATGGGTTTGACTTCCCTGTGTGCTGGCTAGGAGATTTGGATCCACCTCCCCAGTGTCTTCCGGGAGAAGGTACAACGGAAAGTCAACTGTAGTAGAAGGAACCGAGGAATGCGTATCTCGGAGAACAAGTAGTTTGGTCCTTAAGACTTAGCAGGCCTCATGTCTACTTCCGAAGCAGTGATGTGGCCCTGTGTCGGACAGTGCATCGTGGTGCTCTAAATCTGGGAAGATTCACAAAGCAGGCAACGTCTGAGCTGAGTTGACCAAAAGACGCCTGCAGAACCACATGGCAAGGTGGGAAAAAACAGACTGAGACAGAAATGAAGGGCTGCTACCTGCTACATGAACATCACGCCGAGCGAGAGGACTCGGCCACAAAAGCACACACACCGTATGTGTCCACTCACACGTGTCCACAGGCAGAAAGTGGATCCGTGGTTGCCGGGGGGTGGGGGGACCTGGCGGTGACAGGTGGTGACGGCTGGTGGGTAGGGGTTTTCTGTCTGAGATCTTCACAATGTGCTGCAGTTAGACAGCAGTGATGGTGGCACAGCCTCGTGAATATATAGGAAAATCCCTGAATTACACACTCCACGTGAGTGGGATGCATGGCTTGTGACTTACGTCTCAATAAAGCGATTATAAACGAGGGGCGCCTGGGTGGCTCAGTCAGTTAAGCGTCTGACTTCGGCTTAGGTCATGATCTCGCGGTCCATGAGTTCAAGTCCCATGTCAGCCTCTGTGCGGACAGTTCTGAGCCTGGAGCCTGCTTCGGATTCTGTGTCTCTCTTTCTCTCAAAAATAAACATTAAAAAAAGCTATTATAAACAAATACTTACTGAGCATTTCCGCGTGCCAGGGTGTGCCACAACTAAGGCAGAAGCACATCCAGTGCATGAGACGAAGAAGTAAGGAGACTGTATGTTACACCATAAGAAACACTAGAGGTAACATAAGAGGACACGGAGTACTTGCACCGGCAGGGATCACAGGGAGGTCAAGGAGGGTTGGCCTCGCTGAGAAGACAGCTTTCCATTTTTATTTATTTTTAATTTTTTAAAGTTTGCTTGTTCATGTATTTATTTATTTATTTACTTACTTACTTATTGAGAGAGCACGGGCAAGCAGGGGAGGGGCAGAGAGAGAGGGAGAGGAAAATCCCAAGCGGGCTTCACACTGTCAGGGCAGAGCCCAATGCTGGGCTCGATCGATCTCACAAACTGCGAGATCATGATCTGAGCTGAGATCAAGAGTTGGACACTTAACCAGCTGAGCCGCCCAGGAGCCCCAGAGAAGACAGCCTTTTTTTAAGAATTGTGGTAAAATACACATTACATCAAATTTACCATCTCAACTATTTTTTCGTGTAAAGCTCAGTAGTATTGTATACATTCCTAACGTTATACAACCGCCACCACCATCCACCTCCAGAACTCTTTTCGTAAGGTGAAACTGAAATGATACCCATTAAACCGCACCCTTCTCCCCCTCCCCGGCCTCTGGCAACCATTCTGCTTTCTGTCCACGATTCTGACTACTCTGGGTACTTATAGGTACTCATGTAAGTGGAATCCTACAGTGTTTGTCTTTTTATGACCGGCTTATTTCACATAGCAAAATGTCCTCTAGAGTCATCCATGTTGTAGCCGGTGTCAGAACTTCCTTTTTAAGGAAAGATATTCCACTGTATGGCTGTACCACATTTTGTTCATCTATTCATGGGACACTTGGGTAACTTCCACCTTTTGGTTATCGTGAATGACGCTGTAAATAATTTCCTTTGCCCAAATAAATAAACAAATTAAGTTTATGCATTAACGTAATCTCAACACCCAACATGGGGCTCGAACTCACAATCCTGAGATCACGAGCTGCATGCCCTAGCGACTGAGTCAGCCAGGGGCCCCTAATTTCTTTTTTAAAAAAATAGTAGTCATCCTGGGGCGCCTGGGTGGCTCAGCGGGTTAAGCGTCCAACTTCGACTCAGGTCATGATCTTGCAGTCCATGAGTTCGAGCCCCGCATCGGGCTCTGTGCTGACAGCTCAGAGCCTGGAGCCTGCTTCAGATTCTGTGTCGCCCTCTCTCTCTGCCTCTCCCCCACCTCTCAAAAATAAACAACCATTTAAAAAAATTAGATTTAAAAAATAGTAGTCGTCCTAACAGGTGTGAGGTTGTATCTCCTTGTGGTTTTGATTCACATCTCCCTGATGATGAGTGATGTTGAGCATCCTCTCGTGTGCTTATGGGCCATTTGTGTATCTTCTTTGGAGAAATGTCTATTCAAAGTTCTTTGCCCATTTTTAAATGAGGTTGTTTGTTTTTTTTATTGTTGACTTTTAGAAATTCTATCTGTTCTGGATGTTAATCCCTCATCACATACATTTTCTGTGGGTTGCCTTTTTGCTCTGTTAATAGTCTCTTTTGAAGCACAAAAATTTCAATTCCCATTAAGTCTCATTTCTCTATCGTTCTTTTGTTGCCTGTGCTTTTTGGTGTCACATCCAAGAATTCATCACCAAACTCAATGTTGTGAAGTTCTGACGCTAAGTTTTCTTCTAAGAGTTTAAGGGTTTTTAAGAATGTTTATTTCTTTATTTTTGAGAGAGAGTAAACTGGGGAGGAGCAGAGACAGAGGGAGACAGAAATCCCAAGTGGGCTCTGTGGTCTCAGTGCAGAGCCTGATGTGAGGCTCAAACTTACAAACTGTGAGATCATGACCTGAGATGAAACCAAGAGTCGGACGCTTACCCGATTGAGCCCCCCCAGGCGGCCTCTTCGAAGAGTTTTATCGTGCTGGGCCTTCCATTCCAATCTCTGATCCACTTTGAGTGACTTTTTGTACATGAGAGTCCAACTTCATTCTTTTGAATATGGACATCCAGTGTCCTCAGCACCATTTTTTGAAAAGACTTTCCTTTCCTCACTGAATGGTCTTGATGACCTCGTCAAACATCATTTGACCATATGTGTGAGACTATTTCTGGGCTATTCTCCATTCTATCCTGTTGCTCTGTGTGACACTTTATGCCACTACACACTATGTTGAGGACTGTAGCTTTGTAACGAGTTTTGAAACCAGGAAGTATGAGTTCTCCAGCTTTGTTCTTTTTCAAGATTGCTTTGGCTATTTGGGGTCCCGTGAGATTGCATGTTAACTTTAGAATGTGTTTTTCCATTTTTGCAGAAAATGTCATGGAGATCGTAAAAAGGATTACACTGACTCTTTAGATCACTTTGGATAGTACTGACAGCTTAACAACTTTTAACTCTTCCAACTTATGAACATAGGCTGTACTTCTGTTTGTGTCCTCCTTAATTTCTTTCAGCAATATTTTGTAGTTTTCATTGTATGTCTTTTATCCCTTTGATTAATTTCTAAGTATTTTATTATTCTGATGCTATTATAAGTGGAATTGTTTTTGTAATTTCCTTTTCAGATTATTCACGGTTGGTGTATGGAAATGCAACTGATTTTCATGTGCTGACTCTGCATCCTGCTATTTTGCTGAATTCACTTATTATAACTTTTTTTTTGGTGGAGTCTTTAGGATTTACTACATATAAAATCGCATCATCTGCAAACAGAAGCAATTGTACTTCTTTCTTTCCAATTTGTATGCCTGTTTCTTTTTCTTGTCTAATTGCTATGACAAGAACTTCCGGTATATTTTTAACAGAAGCAGCAAAAGTGGACATCCTTGCCTTGTTCCAGATCTTAGAGGAAAAGCTTTCAGTCTTTTAGCGCTGAGTACAATGTTTGCTGCGGGTTTTTTCACATATGACTTTTATTATATCATATCATGAGATAGTTTTCTTCTATTCCTAGTTTGTCGAGTTTTTTTTATCATGAAAGAGTGTTGAGGTTGTTATGTGGTTTTTTTTTTTTTGCCTTTTTTGCATCAATCGAGATGATCATGTTTTGTTTTGTTTTTTCTTCGTTCTGTAAATGTGACGACTTACGCTGATTGATTTTTGTATGTTGAATCATCCTTACATTCCAGGAATAAATTCCTCTTGGTCATGGCCTCTAATCCTTATAATGTTTTGCTGAATTTGGTTTGCTAGTATTTTGTTGAGGATTTTTCCATCAGTGGTCATAAGGGATATTAGATACATCGTTTTCCTTTCTTGCAGTGTCTTTGGCTTTGATATCAGAGCAATGCCGGCCTCATTAGATGAGTTAGGTAGGAAGTGTTCCCTCCTCTTTAAATTTTTGCAAAAGTTTAAGAAGAATTGGTGTTAATTCTTCTTTAATGCTTGGTAGAATTCACCAGTGAAGCCATCTGGTCCTGATTTTTTACTTATTGGAACATTTTTGAATAGTTGACTCACACTCCTTACTAGTTATAGTCCTGTTCAGATTTTCTATTTCTTCATGATTTATTCTTGGTAGATTTTGTGTTTTGAGGAATTTGTCCATTTCATCTAGGTTATTTAATTTGTTGTTAATAAGTTCTTTCTTATAATCCATTTATTTCTGTAGAATTGATAATGTCCCTACTTTCATTTCTGATTTTTCTAACTTGAGTCTTCTCTATTTTTTCCTTAATCCATACAGCTAAAGTTTTGTCAACTTCGTTGATCTTTCTGCATTGATTTGCCTCTATTTTTTAATATTCTTTTATTTATCTCTTCTCTAATTTTTATTATTTCCTTCCTTTTGCTAGCTTCGCGTTTAGTTTGTTTTTCTTTTTCTAATTCCTGAAATTGTAAAGTTAGATCATCAGTTTGAGATCCCTTTTTAAAAAATGTGTGTATGGCTATACATTTCCCCCTTAACACTGGTTTTACTGCATCCCGCAAGTTTTGGTATGTGTGTTTTCATTTTCATTTGTTTCTAAGTATTTTCTAATTCCCTTTGTATTTCTTTTTTGATTCACTGGTTCTTTAAGAGTGTGTCTTTAATGTACACAAATCTGTAAATTTTCCAGTTTACTTCTGTTGTTGATTTCTAATCTCATTCTGTTGTGGGTGAAGATTCTTTGTATCTTTTAAAATCTATTGAGACTTGGAGTGCCCGAGGGGCTCACTTAGGCGTCCGACTTTTGATCCTGGCTCAGGTCACGATCTCATGGTTTGTGGGACTGAGCTCGGCATTGGGCTCTGTGCTGACTGAGAGCAGCCTGCTTGGGAATCTCTCCTTCTCTCTCTGCCCCTCCCCCGCTTACCCACATGCATGAGCTCTCTTTCTCTCTCTGTCAAAAGAAATAAAATCTAAAGAAAAAATAAAATAAAATCTATTGAGACTTAACTTGTGGTCCAACATATGGTCTATCCTATAAAATGTCCCATATGTGCTTGAAAAGAATGTGTATGCTGTTGATACTAGACCGGCCCACACATGTCTGTTAGATGTTGTTGATGTATGGTATTAAGTCTTCTATTTCCTTACATATGATCTGTCTGATTGTTTTATCCATTATTTAGAATGGGGTGTTGCAGCCTCCAACTTTTAGAACTATTTCTCCCTTCGATTCTGTCAGTATTTGCTTCATACATTTTCAGTCTGTTAGTAGGTGTATAAATGTTTATAACTGTTGTATCTTTTTGTTTGAACCTTTATACATAATGCCCTTATTTGTCCCTCACAACCGTTTTGGATTTAAAGTCCATTCTTGTCTGTATCAGTAGAGTCACCTCTGCTCTCATTTGGCCAGCATTTAAATGGATATCTTTTTCCGTCCTTTCACTTTCCATCTATTTTTGCCTTTGGATCTAAAGTGAGTCTCTTATAGATAGCATATAGTTGCATCATGTGTTTTTATCCATTCTGCCAACCTCTGCAACCTCTGTCTTGTAATGGGAGTTGAATACATTTACATGAAGTATAATTACTGATGGGAGGAACTTTCTTCTGTCATTTTGCTATTTGTATTCTATATGTCTCCTAGCTTTTCTGTCTCTCATGACATACATTAGTCTTCTGTGTTTAGTTGTGTTGTTGTTGTTGTTTTGTAGTTAAACCTTTAAATCCTTTCTCATTTTCTTTTGTGTATGTTCTATACCTATTTCCTTTGTGGCTACCAGGAGGATTACATTTAACATCCTGAAATGATAACACTCATTTATATTTCCACCAGCAAACAAAACCTCTACGTTTTTTAGGGCTCTGTCCCCACCCTTTAGGGTCACTGATATCACAAAATTGTATCTTTACACATTATGTGCCCCCATGTGTAAACACTAGTCTCTTTTACAAACACTAGTCTCTTAAAACATGTAGAAACAAAAAGACTTACAAACTGTTATTATGATAATACTAGCATTTATAATTGCCCACTTACTACCTTTAATGAGATAGATTTCTTCACGTGGTTTGGAATTACTTCCTAGTGGTGTCTTTCCTTTCACCTTGCACAATTATGTTGAACATTTCTTGCCATGCAGGTCTAGTGGAAATGCACTCCCTCGGCTTTTGTTTATCTGGAAATGTCTTGATTCCTCCTCTGCTCTGTTTTTGTTTTTTTTAATTTGTATTTATTTATTTTGAGAGAGAGAAAGAGTACAAGCACAAGCAGTGGAGGAGCAGAGAGAGAAAGAGAGGGAGAGAGAGAATCCCAATACGCTCTGTGCTGTCAGCATGGAGCCCAATGTGGAGCTCAATCTCATGAACCGTGAGATCGTGACCTGAGCCGAAATCAAGAGCTGGACGCTCAAGCAGCTGAACCACCCAGGCGCCGCTCTCCCTTGCTCTTTGAAGGACAGTTTTACTGAAAATGAACTTCTTGGTTGACAGTTCTTTCACTTTGGATATCCTAAGATAATAAAACATTAATTGTGGTCAATTCCCCACTGTCTTCTGCCTCCTGAGTTTCTGATGAGAAATATGCTGAGAATCCCTTGTATGTGATGAGTCACTTCTCTCTTGCTGTTTTCAAGATTCTCTGTCTTAGGGCTTTTCAGAATTTGAGTATGTGTCCCAGTGTGGGTCTCCATGAGTTCATCTTCCTTGGAACTTATTGACCTTCTTGGATGTTTATATTCTTGTCTTTCATCACATTTGGGAAGTTTTTAGCCATTATTTCCTCAAAGATTTTTTCCGATCCTTTCTCTCTTTTTCTTCTAGATCTCCCATAAGGTATATGTCGGTCTTTTGTGTTGTCCAACAGGTTCCTTAGGCTCCGTTTGCTTTTCTTTAATCTTTTTATGTTCTGTTCCTTAAACCGAATGCTTCTATTGTTTTTTTTTTTTTTTATCTTCTAGTTTGCTGATTCTTTCTTTTGTCTGCTCAAATCTACCTTTGATTTGAGGTGAAAATTCTGGTGAATTTTTCATTTCAGTTATTGTGTTTTCAGCTCCAGAATTTCTTTCTATCTCTTTATTGATATTTCCATTTTGTTCGTACGTCATTTTCTTGATTTTTCTCAAGGTCTTCCTTTAGTTTTTGAGCATATTGAAGACAGTTGTTTTAAAGTCTTTGTCTAGTATACCTGCCATCAGGGCTTTTTCAGGAATACTTTCTATTGAATTTTCCTTTGAATTGGCCATATTTCCCTGTTTCTATGTATGCTTTGTGATTTTTTGTTGAAAACTAGACATTTGAATCTAATAATGTTGTAACTCTGGAAATCAGAATCTTCCCCTTCCCCCAAGGTTTACTGTTTTTGGTTATTTTATGGGTTTTTTCTATTATTGCAGCCTGTCTCTGCACCAAAGATCATCCTTAATCTCTTCTCAGGTCTTTTCTGAGCCTGGGCCTTTCCCTGGGCATGCACAGTCACTTTCTAACTTTCCCTTGTACATAAAATTGATTTGAAGGTCTTAGTCTCTAATGTCTGGCCTCCTTCCAGAGAAAGAAATGAAGGAGAAGGGGAAGCGCGTCAGCCCTTTAAATCCTCTGGAAGTCACTTCAGGTAGTAGGGGAAGGGCTTGCCACAATGGGGGAAGTGCAGCAACAATGGCTGCCCTCATTTTTTGCACCTCTGTGATCTGAAGCAGCACTTAGCAATCAGGGGGAAGATCCTCGATATTTGGTGGATATTCACTCTGGCTCCCACAAGCCGCATGCCAGCTGCTCCAGAAACCCATGCACAGGTGACTGACACTGGTCTTGGGGTAGGGGTGGGTAGCTGCTACTGTGCTAAGAGTTGAAACTGACCAAGATCAAGTGCAATTTCCTATCTAAGGCTTCCCCCTGAAAGTTGGAAGCCTTCAATAGACTCCAGAGTTCCAAAATAGTTACATCAGACAGATTTTGCCAGTGTAACTGTTGCTTAGGTGGGGAAACTGATTCCTGATGGTTTCTGCTTTGCCATCTTCCCAGAATCCTCCAGGATGATAACTTTTTGAACGACTGTTTGAAGGATGTGAAGGAGTTGGCCATGTGGACACCTGAGAGAAAAGCCTTCTAGGTAGAGGGAACAGCAAATGCAAAGGCTCAAGGTGGGGGTTGCAGGTTCAGCTGCATGGTTCACTTTGTAAATGTTATTGAATTTTTCACTTCAAATTCGAATTACTCATGGATGGTATATAGGAAAAACAATTAACTTCTGTATATTCACCTTGCATCCTGCGACTTTGCTATAATTGCTGTTAGTTCCAGGATGTTTGTTTCTTTGTTTATTCCATTGATTCTTTGGGATTTTCTATAATCATGTCATCTGTAAACAAAGACAGTTTTATTTCTTCCTTCTCAAACCGTGTACTTTATTTCCTTTTCCTGTCTTATTGCATTAGCTAGGACTTTCAGCATGATGTCAAACGGGACTGATGAGGGGGGACATTCTCATCTTGCTTCCAATCACGGCTCACTCAGGTGATATTCATTTTTTCTATGACTCTCCACTCCTGGGAGAGCTGGGCCACCTGACCATACTGATTTGGAGATCTGGATCTGTTCCTGGGCCCCCTGTTTCCTAATAGGAGCCACAAAACACTGGATTTGTAGGTCACAGGACCTGCCATCACACCTGTCTTCTTGGCAGCATTGCCCTAATGTCCTCACTTAGGGACTCCCGTCCACCTGCTGAGTATCATATTTCCTGAAAACTCAGATCCCTAGTGGCTGACTCCATTCTCGCATAGAACCACAGTGCTGCCTCCTTCTACCTCACCCCTGCTTGCTGGGATCTTCGTATGCTCCTGGATGAAGGTTTTCATTGCCCATCAGTGGTTCTGTCTGCTCAGAAGACATTCATCAGTTGTCTCTCCAAAGGACCTCATCCTTGGGCAAGGCTTCAACAAGGACTCTACAAAACTGGTTATGCTTCATGGAAAGAAGTCCTCGCTCTTTCCAGTTTAAAGAAAAGGTAAGGAAAGTCATTTTAACAATATATACGAGTCATTCCTCGCTGCTTAGACTTCCTGTTTATTTATTTATTTATTTTTTTTTTTCAACGTTTATTTATTTTTGGGACAGAGAGAGACAGAGCATGAACGGGGGAGGGGCAGAGAGAGAGGGAGACACAGAATCGGAAACAGGCTCCAGGCTCTGAGCCATCAGCCCAGAGCCCGACGCGGGGCTCGAATTCATGGGCCGCGAGATCGTGACCTGGCTGAAGTCGGACGCTCAACCGACTGCGCCACCCAGGCGCCCCTAGACTTCCTGTTTAAATAGGTACTGGTGAGACAAGATTAATCCATCTGTTCATGCACATAGTAACCGACAGCCAAGCCCTCTCTCTGCGCCAGGCTCCACACACGGCATGGGGGATCATTAACAAACACTCTTCTTTTGCTACCAATGTAGCTGGAATGAGCATGTGCGTGAATATGCAGTGCTTTGGAAATGCAGGGTTTCTTTTCACATCTTCTTCCACTTCTTACCTTCAGAATAAATCTTTAAGTAGAGCATTATCAAATTCTTCACAGATGCAGGCTACACAAAGCATTCTCATTGTCTGTCATAAATATAATATCTTTTAAAATCTCCAACACAACTTCTGGGCATGTTCCCTCTCATAAATCTAGGCTGCCTGTCTCAGATCACATTTTGCTTTTCAAGCAATTTTACAGCTAAATCCTCCCACATAATTTGTAATAGTTTCTTTACAAAGGACATGAAGCTAGCTATGATCCTTTACTGACTTATGTAGCATTTACCACTTTCCTGTTTTTAGAATCCTTATCCCTTTCAAGTGGAATTCTAAAAATATCAGTTAAGCCGCCAACTAATTTCTAATCCTTATTTCTATTAATATTGGCAGAAGGGCAGTTCATCTCCTAGCCTTTGTCCTTCCTTGATTAAGCCATTCTAATCTTTTCCTGACAATTTGATTGGTGACAATATGACCAAGCCTGACTGGAACACCAGGCAAGCGGGGACTCTTGCCTACAGAGGTCCTGAGACCAGCTAAGCTACAGGAAGCCCTTCAAGTAACTCTTCTCTATTTTTCCCTTCCTACCCATTCTTTCTTTGGGTGAGAAACCACGGCTCCTATCCTAAATGCCGGGCTAATATTTTAAAATTTAGATTAATTTCAAATGTTCACCACCAGCAACCTTCATGGAGTGGAGAAGTGGAGAAGACTTGTCCGATGAGTGACCCGTCTGCTGAGAATCCAAAGGACCGCGTGGTGGACACTGGGACGCCCCGTTTGGAGTGCTGCATGATGGGCGCTCATTCCCCCAGCTGTATCTCTCTCTGAGGGAGATTCCCTGGAATAGGGGAAGCTTCTCACCCAAAGTTACACTTCTTGAGGGAGCCTGCGCTAACTATCTAGTTGATGCAGGGCTACTCTGGCCCAGGCCCTTTGCCTCAACTTGGGACTACCACGAAAGGACATGCCAGCTCCAGACTCCTACTAGCATGCACTCTGCTGCAACTATACTGCACTTCACCTTCACCCTCTGCCCTACCCTACTTCCCTCGTGCCCTTATGGGTGTCGTTCTTTAAGCTCCTGCGGCAACTCTCTGCCTCAGAGTCCCTTCCCAGGAAATGACAGTTGGTATCGAGAGTAATCACAGGAATCACTCCAATATGGGGCCTTTAAGCTGGATCACCTGCCAGCTGGCAGTGAGGCTGGTGATGAGGACCCTGCCCTGGAGGTCACAGGTTGAGCTCTGATAGTCCTTGGCACATGTAGCGAAACCACTGTTAAAGCTGTTAGTGCTATCCAACTGCAAGACTTACTCTAAAGCTACAGTAGCCATGGCAGCCTGGTGTCAGCTAAAAAGCCAAAGAAAAGACATATAGATCAATGGTACAGAACAAAGAACCCGGGAATAGACCACACAAATACAGTCAACTTCTCTCTGACAAAGGAGCAAAGGCAGTTTAATGGAAGAATAGTTTTCTCAGCATATGGTACAGGAATAATCGGATATCTACGTGCAAAAAAATGAATCTGGACACAGACTTCACACCTTTTACAAGAATTTACACAAACTGGCTCATAACTTAAGGCCACCTGGTTGTAAAACCCAAAAGTATAAAACTTCTAGAAGAAAATATGAGAAAATCTAGGTGACCTCGGGTTGGGAGATAAATTCTTAAATACGACACCCAAACCATAATCAGTGAAGAAAGACATTGAGGAACTGGACTTTATGAAAATTAAAAGCTTCTGCTCTGTGAAAATCATGCTAAGAGAATGAAAAGACAAACAGACTGGGAGAAAATATTCACAATATAAGTGATAAAGGGCTTGCATCCAAAATATACAAAGAAGTCTTGGGGCGCCTGGGTGGCTCAGTCGGTTAAGCGTCCAACTTCGGCTCAGGTCATGATCTCACGGTTCGTGAGTTCGAGCCCCGCGTCGGGCTCTGTGCTGACAGTGCAGAGCCTGGAGCCTGTTTCCGATTCTGGGTCTCCCTCTCTCTTTGCCCCTCCCCTGCTCATGCTCTGTCTCTCTCTGTCTCAAAAATAAACATTAAAAAAATATATATACAAAGAAGTCTTAAAATGCAACAAGAAAACGACAACCCAATTTAAAAATGGGCAACAATCTGAACAGACACATCACCAGAGAAGGTGATACGCACAGGAAGGTAAGCACAGGAAAAGAGGCTCGACATCATATGTCACTCGGAAACTGCAAACTAAAAACAATACGCCACGACACAATTATCAGAATGACAAAAATCCAGAACACGTACAGCACTAAATGCTGGTGCAGATACAGAGCAACAGGAAGTCCCACCCACTGCTGGTGCCAGATAGCCAGGCAGTTTCTTGTAAAGCTAAACATGCCCTTACCATGTGAGTAAGGTTACCTTACCATGACACTCCTGAGTACGTACCCAGCTACATGGCAAATGTATGTCCACACAAAATGCCCTTACCATGTGAGTCGGCCATGACACACCCAGCTACATGGTCAACGTACCACACAAAAACCTGCACACAGGTCTACAGGAGCTTTATTCATAATTGCAAAGCTTGGAAGCAACCTGGATGGCCTTCGATAAATGAACTGATAAACTGTGGTCCATTTAGACAATAGAGTATTACTTAGCATTAAAAAGAAATGAGCTATTAGGCCACTAGAAGACATGGAGGCACCTTAAATGCATATTAAAAGTGGGGAAAAAAAGCTATTTGAAAAGGCTACACCCAGTATGATTCCAACCATACGATGGTCTGGAAAAGGCAAAACTATGGAGATAGTGAAACAAATCAGTGATTGCTAGGGTTTTCAGAGAGAAGCAGAAGAGGTGAAGCGCTGGAACTTTTAGAGCAGAAGCTATTGTGAATGATGTAATGGTGGATACATTTAACAAATGATACATATTTCACAAAACTCCTAGAACCGAACAACATGAAGAGACAACTTTAACTATGACTTTCAGTTAGTAATAATGTTAGTAATATTGGTTCATTGATTGTAACAAATGTATCTCACTAACGTGAGATAGCAGCAGAAGGGAAAATTGTGCAGAAAAGGGAGTATATGTACTGTCTTCCCAAGTTTTCTGTAGACCTGAAACCATCTTGTAAGATGAAATCTACTAATTAAAAAAAAATTCTTAACAATGGTAAACTGGTATGGGCTACCGGTGGAAGGCATGGCATTAGCCGGTGCATTTGGGAATTGTGGGCGAGTTGTAAGGATCAGGACGCCAGGACGGGGTGATTGTTGCTGGATGCTATCAATGCCCTGGAGGAAGATAATGAAAGTTGGTTAATCTCCAACTTAAGGTCAAGTGTGGACATCCCCAGGGCTTTTCTGGTGGCACACAGACAGACCTCACATCTTGCAGGAGGAATTGAGAGTCAGGCCCAAGACTTAACGATATGGATAGCAAAGCGCTGGAAAAGGCTGAATTCTCAACCCCAGCAAATCTCCTATGCCAAGGTCAGGGCCCGAACTAGAAGGAGGGGGACCCTGAAACAACTAGGACCCTGGGAACAACTAGGTTGATACACTCAAAAATCTTTGAACCCCAGGTCCTTCTGAACGCTCTGGGCTCTCAGCAGTGACCTACTCCACCCTGTCAAAGGCTACAGCCCCCACCTTCCCTCCTGGCTGTCAGCTGATATGAAAGTTGAAGTTGCAATATAATCCAGCCAAGAAAGAGCTGGGCCTGGCCAAGGAAGAAAGAGATTGTATCCTGAAGTTGCTGCATGACCTAGCCAAGATGTACCACCTGGATATGCTGAACGAAGGGGCAGAATGTCAGATGGGGTAAGGGAGGATTTATCAATGGAGAAACACTTTCCCAGGACACAGGATTTAATGCACTGGGAGGCAGTGCTAATTTGCACCCAAGAAGATCCTTGGAAGTTTGGAAAAAGTGATGACCCACACACTCATTGAAACATAAATGTCATATGTACTGTGGCAAACGGTGGAGGAAGGAGTCAAGTCTCAGAGAAGTGGGCACGCTAATGCGGATATACCTAGTAAGGCTGGAAACAAGACACGAGCCAACCATGCTTCACAGAAGGGCTCGGAGACATTCTGTTTACCAGATCAGTGGGGACTGGGAAGCTGGGGGCACCGGCATCGATGAGGAGCTCAGCAGTGTCTGTGCTCTGTAAGCCAGAGGGGGCAACAGCAGATGCTGTCATAGAGTGGCCTCCCTTACAGCAACAGGGATATCAGGATCCCAGAATGATAGGCGGCGGCGCTTAATCATCAACAGCAAGAGGGGTGCAGTTCTTGTAAGAGCAGCAAAGCTGGAGCACCGAAGAGGGAAGGGGGACCTGCACATACCACGAAGATGGCTGATAAAACACGGTATTCCTAAGGGACAAATAGGCAGCCAAGAAGCTATTACCTCATGATACAACCAAGAGAAGCCAACAATGGATGACACGGTCTGAGGGAAGCCATCCCAGCCTGAAGTCACGGTCTTTTGCTTCCTTTCCAGACCTGATCTGGTCTCGGACCTGTGGCCCCCCCGACTGGGGGAGAAGCTGGGTCTTTATGAGGACGAACAACACAAACCACAGCAAATGCTGTCATGATGCCCCTGGGCCTTCTCCAAAGGAGTCCACCGCTAGTGGTCACCCTCCGGCCACCCCACGCTGAGGAAAGGGGATCACCCAGATATTCCAAGGACTGCGGGAGCCAGGGTCCAGGTTGAACTGAGAGCTGTGTGCTCCATGCCTGTCTCGGCTGAGACCTCTCGCCATCTTCTCAGTCCTTCAGCTTCCCTGGGGACGGTCACCTGGGGGATGCGGAGCAGGGCAACAACAGGCAAGCCCTGGTCCTCATTTCATCAGATCACTTTCCTACAAGACTTGTTTTTCTGTTCTGAGGAGCAAAGCTTGTCTCCATCCTTATGGCCACTGAAAATTTAAAGGGTGGTTTATCCTACTTGTCCTGAGCCTCACAGAAGAGAGGCCGGAGCAGGGCTGTTGTTTTATCTACAGCCAGGAAAGCACTATCTCCACGAAGATGTTAAATATATTAGTGGTACAAGCGCTGGGCACGCTCCTTTCACATGTTAGTAATAGAATATTAACAGTCAAGAAAGTCCTTATTCAGAAAACCGAGTTTTCTTTTAAAACCAAGCTACTGTGATTTTCACACCCAAGTTCACAGCGGCATGATTCACAACAGCCAACCCAAGCGTCCATCAGTGAGTGAGCAGATAAACAAAACGTGGTCCCTCCACACAATGGAATATTCTTCAGCCGTAGAAAGGAAGGACCGATACCTGCTAGGCGGTGGATGAACCCTGAGGACGTGACACTCAGTGACATAAGCCAGACACAGAGGGACAAGTACTGTGTGATTCCACTCACATGAGGTCCCGGGAGTCAATTCATAGACACAGAGAGTAGAAGGGTGGGGCCAGGGGCTGGAGGTGGGGATGCGGAGTGAGTGTTTGATGGTGACCGAGCTTCAGTTTTGCAAGATGGAAAACCCCTAGAGATCATTTGCACAACAACGTGCATGTAGTTACACTACTGTACTGCACACCTAACAATGGTTAAGACACTAGATTTTATGTCATGTGTTTGCTGCCACAATAGAACAAAACCCACGCAGCAGCATGCTGTTGGCATAGTTTCCATGCCTTAGCCCCCGCACAGCAAGTGGCCTGCTTCCCATGTTTACCATGCAGCAAGTGATAACATCACGATCTCTCTTGCCACTACTAAGATGTTCCAGAATTCAGTGTGGCCCCCGCTTCAGGGCGCCCCGACTCAGACAACCTGCCTCTGACCCACTCCCGTGAGTGCACACGTGTCAATACACAAACCCAATTTGCTTAGTTGGGAGAAAACCCAGCCCTTGCAACAAAAGTTAGGGCACAGGGTGGGGGTGATCTTGCCAAGAGCACCCCTTTGCATTCTTCACCCCGTCTCCTAGTTGACGCTAGTTCAATTCAGCTAAAGCCAGTGCTTTCTAATGACGGCAACCGAGTCTCTCGGTGTGCTCCTTATTTACGACACCCACGGGAGTCGAGTAACTGTCAATTACTCTTGCAGGGAAGGAGGTAAAGAACCTTAAGTGTGTTTTATACCTTTACCCTGAAGGAGAATATCAGGTAAAATGGAAAGGAATGGGGTCCTGTGAGCACGATGCTCAATTTCAACGCACTTGTACACACAGCACATAAAGGCCTACCTCCCGACTGATTCTTGCGCCTAGATTCACGGGTTTAGGGAGACTACAGCTGCTTCTCGAATCCGTGCCGCAGCCGACGGCATCCTTACTCATTTCCCTCGTTTCTGCCTGTTTTGCGGAGCCACACTCTCCTCTTCCTGGGTCTGCTCACATCTCGTGGAAGCGCTGCCGGCTCCAGTTCCCGGTGTGCCCGCTCACCGCCCTGCACCTTCAGACCTCGTCCCTGCTTGGACTTCACGGGAATAGATTTCAATCACAGGAGTTCTTAAGGCGTGCTCCAAGCAGGCCGACGGGAGGCACTCGGACTCGCTGAGTCGATGACAACTGATGTGACACGTCAACGGAAGCACTAAGTGTCAGCACAGGAAAGACAGCTAACTCGACACATGCAAGCTAAGGAGAGGAAAGCGGTCTGGCCTTGCGGCTGACAGAAGAGCCAGCCTGTCGTGGCCATGTGACCTAAGTGGCCCGATCTTCCTCTCCCAGCTCCCTGCACTCACTGCCTGGGCTGCAAACACCATCCTAGGCCAGAAAATAATTCAGTTGCAGGGAGACCCAATGGAGAATCCAACTGTCTGTGGCCGACAGATACAGGGGCATCGAGTGTGTCCAACCACCCCCTGGCGTGGCCATGCTCGGGGCATCAACGGCCCGGTCAGATCTCATGTTTATAGCACTGTATCCCTGGAGCTCGCCACAAACTGCTCAAAAGCTTTTGGCAAGCCGTCTTCTGCCGTCTCTGGAGCGGAAAGGGCACCTGGGAAGAAAAGGAAGGCGGCCACACGGTGAGCCCCAGCAGGGCCCGGGTTTGGACCATGTGAGGTGCTCCAGCCCATCGGTACACTTCCCCCTCCAAGAGAAGAGCCACCCTGGGTGCCTGGGAGACTTAGTCGGTTGGGCTCCGACTCCTGGTTTCAGCTCAGGTTGTGATCTCGAAGTTCGTAAGGTCTAGCCCCATGCTGGGCTCCACGCTGACGGTGTGGAGCCTCCTTGGGACCTCTCTCTCTCTCTCTCTCTGTCTCTCTCAAAATAAATAAACTTTAAAAAAAAAAAAAAGAGCAGCCCAAAATGTGAGATTCCCCAACTTCCTCCTCAGCTTAAACTGGAGCCGGTACAGAACTCTAAATTCCTCATTAAATCCATTGGCTTTTGCACGTTGGGGGTGGGGGGGGAGCTCCTTTCCTGAAACAGCGAACCACTTACTCCCTTCTGAGTCTAACGCAGCAGAGACTGGGGCTGCTCTCAGTGCCTCGGTGACAGGCCCCACTGGCTGCCCAGGAGGGTCCTAACGCAGACTCCACCCGCTAACAGTGCCTCACAGCCGAACATGGACCCCACCACTAAGCTGCGTTCTGGCCAGGAGCTGCTCGCTGAGCGGCCGGAGGTGACCAGCTGAGTGAGGAGACCGTCACGCTGTCTCGCTGGGGAGGTCGGCACCCCTCTGCCTGGGACCCGGAGGCTCGTCGGGAAGGGCCTGCTAATTTATCGCTATAATTAGGATCTGTTTTTATAGTTTCAGTTGCTGGCAGAGAAGGACACAGGAGCTCTTTCCAAAGAATACTCCAGGGGGCCGCTGGTGCTGCCTGGGCCTCGGTGGGGCTGGCAGGGGCTGATGCCCGGGGGGTCTGCACCTGCCCCTTTCTGCCCTCCCTCTCCGAGCACACCCTCCTCCCCCATCTCTTCTTCCCCTCCAGGCACAACTCTCTAGATGCATTCACAGCACTTTTGCAATGGCCACACCAGCCAGGCTCAGCCCGCCGTGCGGCCTGACCAGCAGCAACAGAAACACAGGACGACTCCCAGTCTCAGAAGAACAAAGTCTGTATGAACAACACTGAAAACAGACCTGACTCCCCCTGGGGAAAGCGTCCAGGGTCGGGCCCTTCATTCGAATCGGACTCATGAAGGCTGTTTTCCTCCACACTCGCCGTGGCTGCCGTGCCCTCGTGGTGAGCACTGCCCACGGCCATCGCTGGGCTCTGCCGGGGAGTCTGCACCCAGCATGCCACGCCCGCACTGCAACCCCCCCTTTCTCTCGCACATTCACCAAAGTGCTACATCCCTCTCAAAGGCCCAGCTCGTCCACAGCACCAGAGGCCTGCTCCCTGTGCTGCGGACGTCTGCGGGGTCTGGTCCGTATCTCTCACCCTCTTTGTACTGGGGACCCACCGCTCTAGGGTTGAACTGTTTTTTGTTGTTGTTTTCAAACAGACGTTGTCTTCACTCTCCAAGCAGCCTCCAGTCTCCAACCTTATGCTTCCCCTGCCCTCCCGACAGTGCCCAGCAAAGTACATTGTATGAAGCAGGTCTTCAACAGACCCCCGTCTGGGACCGCCTAACGTCCCTGCTGGGGTGAAGGCTGGAGGGTGCGGGTGTCCAGAGGCCCCCCGCCGTCAGCGCCCAGCACTAGGCGTGGCACCCCCAGAGACCCAGAGCCCTCCTTTTCCTCAGGACTGGGCCGCGGGGGACACGGATCTCTCCTCCTCCATTTCAAACTAATATTCGTGGAAAAAAGGACAATGTTGCAGTCCTAGCCAATACGCATAGATTAAAATAATGAACAAACCTAGCAGCCAACCAGGAGGAGTCATTTCACAAAAACACTGTCGCCGCCTCCAGGATGGAGCTGCCAGGGCGCAGGCGGCTTTAATATTTAATGCAGCGATTCGAGGGGGTAGCGAAGGGGCCTGGCCAGGAATGGAACATCAAGTCACAGAAATCAGGATGATTATTACTTATTCAGAACCCACTCAGGAACCAACACAAAGTTGAAAACAAACTGGTGACTTTGCATCGTTATTAATTCATCCCGGACTAGATTCTTTTCCCTGAGTTCTCGTGGTCCTAAGAGTAGGACCCCGAGGCAGTGACCAGATCAGAGCAACCTTAAAATAAAGAACAACACTGTTGAAGCAGAACCGCCACCGATGATGGGGAGTGGGGATAATCACTGCTACCTGAAAAGGACAGCTGTCTTTCTGAGCCGCGCGAGAGAGCGATGGCCCGGGCACAGGCAAAGGCGCAGACGGCGGACGCGAGCATGCCACAGCCGGTCCACAGCACGTTTCCATAAAGACTTAAATTCGAAACGAAATGCTGTTTCCTACCTTAACTGCCACGTGCTCCTCTCCATTTCAGACGGCAGCATGACGCGTCGATACAAGTGATCACGTCCCTGCACGGTGGCACGTCTGTGAATCAAGAGATTTTTACCTGTAGTTACAAAAGTAACGTATACAGCTCACAAGGCACCCACGTCTCCCTCGGCGACTTGAGGGGAAGAGGGAAGATGCAAGCCTGCTTCCCAGTAAGTAACGGGCGCACCCGCCCTTGCTGCTCCGCTCGAAGATACAGCAACAGGCAGGCTTGCAAGAGAAATGAAAATCTTGTTCCCGAGCACAGGAAGGCAGCTCCGTTTCTAAGTTGTAAATTGACATCACGTAGGCTGACAGAAGAGCTGTAAAGCCGGCTCAGAGGCACCTGCCTCCCTCGGCTGGCTCTCCCGAGCAGAACGTTCCCGAAGACAGAGGAGCAAGCCCTGGGAAGCACTGCTAACCAGGCCGCGGTGTCGTGCGTGGTCGCCCGAGGCTCCCCACGGGCCTTACACCGCCCCCGCCCGTCTGCCCTGTCACCCGCTCAAGGAGACCCACGATCGGCGGTGCCGTCCGCCAGGGATACGGCGTCACTTCCAGAGGCTCCCAACTCTGACCACCTACCGGACCCAAAGGTTTCTCACGGTGGGGAGAGGAGCACGTGGACCCATCTCACGGCCACGGGTGGGTGCCGTGTGCAAATCCCATGTGCCACGTGATACTGGAAGTTAAAGGAAGTCAAGGCATAGCCTTGGATGCGCAGTGGCGCTGGAGACATCATTCTGACAGGACGTTTGAAATGTCCTCACAAGGAGTATTTCTGCCACATTCTCGATGAGGGCTCCCTTTTCTCTTTTTCAATTCTGCATTTGTGTTCCCAGTCACATACGACATTTTACATGGACAAAAATTACCAACAAGCGGCACTCACTCCTCACTGTTGGGCCTCAACTGCACCGAGCAAAGGGTTCTCCAAGGTCATTTCTGACAATAGTTAGAAAGATATTGAAACAGAAGCTCTTACGCTGATTTGTTATCAAAGGATGGGGGTAAGCAAGAGCCACGTGACCCAGATTCTGTGACCAAAGGGGTTCCCTATGCTAGATAACATCACATCACAAAAATACGAGAGGGAAAAAGAGAACATTAGTTCGTCTCTGCTCCTCTCAGCTGCCTCCCATTCTCTGGGGAACCTGAGCGAGAACCTTTTATTCCACAGGGCTTTTGCTTACATAAAATGTGTCGTGAGGCAAATCATAAGCCACGTCTCCTATAGATTGCCTTATGATCACTTTCTGGAATTAAAATCTCTGTCTACCTGACTTTGTGTCTATGAAATATTTATGCTCTGCTCACATGTCTAAGGCAAAACAGTTTGATTTTTGTTGGCAACTTCGACTCAAAGTATCACACCTCCCTCTGTGAGTCTCGGATTCACGGAGCCAAAGCCTTTGCAGAGACCTAAAGACAATGTCGGTTAGAGGACAGAGCAGTCCACCTGGCCATCATCTGCAGCAGCGACAGCAGGGTTGGCGACCCCACCCCCACAGGTCTTTGCTCCGAGAACTCCTAGGACAGTCTCCAGTAGGAAAATTGGCCTAAGTGGACTTCACATCACCAGTGTATTCATTATGAGGCCACCATATGCGACCGTGTATGTGGACACTCAGAATTTAAGGAGACACATTTCCTTTGCACAAGGCTGCACTGAGACACTTCCTGTTCCTCCCCGAGAGGCCTTATGCTGAAGCCCCGATGTCATCAGAGCATCCCTCTCTAGTTTCGTCACCTGAAACCACCCGCCTAACATGATGAGGTGCATAAGCACCATCTACAAAGGGTTAAAGGGCACAGTCCTTGTCATCAGGGAGCTGATGGTCTAACACCATGAATAGCACCCCTACGGGAACAGTCACCACAACTGAGCATTAAACAAGTAAATTGCGATACGTACTCCCTCCTTCAGCCTAACATCTGACCTCTGCCACCACCTGATGCCCGGACCTTGTTCCTCTTCAACAGCTGTTTTGCTTCTCCCCTTCTGGACACCTGCTGGGGCTGTACTTCCCAGCCCCCCCGCTTGGGTGTGGGACCGGCTTAGCCAGTGAGCTCTGAAACTCCCAAGCGAGAGGATCTAAGACCGGTGTGAGGCCCCCGTGGCCACCTTTTTTCCTTCCGCCAAGGCAACGAACGAGACTTCCGACATCGATTGCTCTGTTGTCTCAGGGCTTAGGGGTGAGGACAATGTGGAGCAGAGCTTGTGTACACATCGGGGACAGGACACGTGAGAAGGAAATAAACCTCTGTTGTTTTCAACTGCATTGATTTTGGGATTGTCTGTTACACAGCACAGCCCTGAGTATCCTGAATGCTGTACTGTGATAAGGAAGGAACTTTCCCAAAAGTCATAAACATGCACGTAGGTAAACTTTATGCAGGCTTCTCATTCTCATGTGGAATTCAGCAGAGCACCTGGTGCTGCTTGTCACCTGTGGCCTCTCCTCCATGGTACTTTAGCATTCTTTCCCAGTCCTGCTGTCGGCTCTTTTCTGTTTCCTCCTCCTCCTGTGACCTACCTGCGGGCCCTCCTTAGGCCACTTCTTACTCTCTTTTTGGGAGACTTTATCCATTGTCTTGACTTTGAATAGTATTCCAATTCTAATCCAGTGTTCTCTCCATTCCCACGACTTCTCAAAACTCAACACGACCCAAACAGGTTCGCCTCATCTCCAAATTGCCATCTTGGTAACCTGCCCATTCTGGCGGCTTCTGCTTTTCCATGCTTGAACTAGCATGCCTGCTTCTTCTCTGTCCTTCGTGCCCAGTTAGCCAAGAAGTTCTCCTGGTTCTTTTTGGTTTGTAATCTGCTTCCTGAATATATCCCTTTCTTTCCACCTCCACCATACCAGCACCTTCAAGAGTCAGGACTCCAGTAATCCAACCCTAGCATCCTCTCTGAATCCTTCTCAACATATCCGGCAACTCCCTCCCAGATTTGTCTCTGCAAACATCCGTCGTATGGGTCAACTCGTTGGGCAGTGTTCTGTCTCTCTTACCAGTCAAATGAAGTTCAGGTTTCTCCTCCTCAAAGTCTAAGTCTTCTGTCTTTATCTAGTGGGCTTGACTTCAAACTTTGTGCTTTACACGTTTGGTCTGTTTCTTTCCCTTTCCCTGAATTGCCAACTCATGATGAATGTTGGACACCCGTTGCTTCTAGATTCCAGCATCCGTCTCCCTTCTTCATCTGGTAATGGCACAATGACTTTGGAGTACTGTCTCTCCCCCATTTCATGTGATTCTGGCAGGGCCATCAGCCAGAGGCCACAGAGTGGACATTTGCTTATGGTGGTCTTGTGCCCCAGTTTTCCTATCAGGGTCCTAGGTCATGCCTGTTGTCCCAACAAAACTAATAGCAGCACCCCATGTCTACCCTCAAAAGTGTCTTCAGTTAGGTGCACACGGAGTCACCCTACACATGATCCAAGAAAGCCCACTAGAATCCATCTGTGGGATCATGACATACAGGCTAGGAAAGAGACACTCACTCTGGAGGCCAACCGTAGCCCAGGTTGCTGGCAGCTATGTCTTTGTCACAAGAGGAGGCTGCTCTGTAGCGGAACAGGGAGGCCAGCATTCAGAGGGAAGGATCTTTTCTAAATTCCTGGATCCAGCACATCTCACGTCTAGGAGCCAATAAATTCCCCTTCTGGGAAAAATCTAGTTTGAGGTGAATTCTTGTCACCTGCAACCAAAAGATACTCCGGCCCAACTTTTTCAGGCAGACGTTGATCTGGGAAGTTTTTATTCTCTGAATTCTCATCATGATTACAGCCTCTGCCCTGCAGCCTCGTAAGTACAGTGTTTACACTTAACGTCCAGTTGTTTCGGGATGTGGGGCTCTTTTTCTCCAAGATCAAAACTATAAGCTCCTGGGAGAAGACAGGGACCCCATTTAATCTTTTCTTATATTTTCTTGAGGCCAAACAGGGTGCTGTGTACACAGCAGGCACCCAATAAATATTTGTTGAGGATATGAGTCACAAATGGAAAGGTAATATTGACTGTGTGTCTGGGCAGAAGCGAGTGTGTCCGGTGGGAAGGGGGCAGTGGGCCGTCACCCGCTGAACCAGGCTAGGCCCGCAGGGTGGACCAGGAGGGTGTGCTTCGCCGTCTTTCTTTCGGGGGAAGAGCTTCGCTGCTTCTTTCACCCAGGCTCCACGCCTTCACCTTATCCTCTTCAGCCATTTGTCTGACTTCCTCCCCTGCCTCTGGGACCATTCCAGGACAATGGTGACCTCCCCGTGACTGACCCTAACGGACACCCCCGGGTTTTGTCTTGTTCTTTGAGAAGCGGGAGCTGGTGAGCCAGTTCTCCCTCTTGAAATATCTGTCTTAGCCTGTCAATGCCTCCCCCTCCTTATTTTCCTCCCGAGTTCTCTGGTTGCTCATGCTCAGTCCGGTTTCCCAGGGCTGGCTTTCCCAAGGCACAGGCCTGCATCCTCTTCTCCGCATCTTGTCCCCCCCTCGACAATCTCATCAACACACTGTATGCTGATGACCTGAAACTTTACTTCCCAGGCCAGACCTCTTCTCCGAGTTCCAGAGGCATGTATCCGATCACGTATTCACCCACTTTTCTCTTTTGTCTCATAACCGATATGTCCTGAACTGAAATCATTATTTCCACTTATTGGTAACAATATCTGTGGTTACCAATAGCAGGAAAAACAAGGAAAAATTGCCTCGAACAAGAAGGATGTGTTACCTCACATTACAAGAAATCCAGGGGCAAGGAAGCCACCAGCAGTTCAACAGCACCATCACAACCCAGCTGCTTCCACTTTCTGCTCAGCCAGCTCAGCAGAAGGACATGGTCCTTAACCTCGGCCCTTCACGTTAGCCAAAAGGCGACTATTCCCAAGCATCCTCAAAATACCTTCCGGAAGTGGGCTTTGTCCTAACGCATACCCCTTTTTTATTAGGGAGAAAATCCTTTCCCCGGAAGCCCTCTCCCCCTGGAAGGCTGGATCACGTGGTCATGCCCTGTGTACAAGGGAAGCTGTGAAGGTAAGGTTTCTGCATTTCCACAGTCACTGTCATCTCTTATCTAGACTGCAGTCACAGCTCATTTGCTCTCCTGCTTCTGTTCCTGCCTCCCCTCAATCTGTCCTGCACGTACTGCAGCTGAACAAAAGTTTTAGAGTACAATGTGTTGTACGGGTACGATGTCAATGTGTTTTCTCTTCCCCATTATTGAAAAGTTTTCCATCACCAAGACTAGGCCATGAGAGGACACTCAGCCGCAAAGAAGGGTCTGCCTAAAGAAGCTGCTGCTCAGTTTGGAGTCTTAAACCTAAACTTTTTAAGAACTCATAGCAAGCCAGTCGTAAAAGCCCAGCTTTCAAGAGAGAAAAAAAGGAGCCATGAACCAAAGTTTCAGAGACTTACCCTAGAGCAAGAAGCCCAGAGATAACACGTGAGAGAAACTGCTTCAGGAGAAAACACTTCCAGGGCTGGGGAGAAGTTTGAAGAACTTTGAAAGGGAAGACACCTGCCCAGGTGTCTGAGAATGGCCCCGATGCTCATCCTACAACCCTCTGTTGAGATGGCAAACAATTCAGATGAGTAGAGGGATCCTTTGGAAGAAGAGGGGCCCCTGCCTGGTTTCCTTTCTAGCTCTTCTCTAGAAGAGACACTTCTCCGTGCCAATGTAGGGAGAGTGCAGGAGCGGATACCCGGGATGCGGTCAGGCAGGCAGAAGGCCTGAGGTGGTGCCTCTAGAGCTGTAAGAGACTCCCAAAGCCCCTTGTGCACTGGCACGGGACACCGGGAGGGTCACTGAAACAGATGTAACCTAGGGTCTGGACAGGCTGGCATTGTACGTAACGCGCTCCCAATCAGAGGCCGGCAGCAGCAAATACTAGCACACGAACAGAGGTGGTGGTCTGCCACAAGCAGGGGCCAGGGAGGACCTGGCTTGCATGTACACCAGAGACTGCTGCCATGAGGTTTTCTATCCAGCTTCCCCAAACCCAGATGCCACTGAAGGAGAAAGGTGGGAGGAGTTGAAGAAAGACGCCTCAGAATGACCAAGATTGGAGCCCAACGGTGAATGAGGTCGAGATAAACCGGACCCAGACAGAGGACAAACAAGAACACTGCGGGCTGGGCTACACTAACGAGCGAGAACAGCGGCCTGCACACAGCAGCCCAGGGCTCCAAAGCGGAGTTCCATTTTACAACACAGACAATGTTGGATATTCTTCGTACGGCTGTGTGAACTACACATAAATCTTGTTCCCTGTCTCCTCCTCAAGGCCAATCTTTAAAAGTTTTCTACGATACCTCTTTGCATTCAAGATAAAGTCTGAACGGTCTGGTCCCTGCCTGCCTCTCTACCCTCATCTCTGGCTAGCATATATAAGGGGCAGAGGAAGAATTCAATTTCAAACGTGGCCGCAGGAGATCGTGTTTCGAACACTTCTGTGCCTCGGTTTCCCTATAGTTAAAGTTGAGATCAGAAGAGTGAGCTGTCGGGCATCTCTTGATAGAGAAACGCGTAGCTGGACGTGCACTGTAGCCTCTTCCTTTGAAGCAGACGTCTTGAGGTTTCCTAACCAAGGCTCCGAGGTCTGCTTCCCCTTCCCTGTGGAGCATTACGAGTATTACAGGGTCCTTCTTTTCCTGGTGACCTCAAGGCAGTTCTCAGAGGACATCTTAGGAAGCCCTCAATCTTGATGTGGTAAGAAGCTTAGAGGTAGGAGGTCACTTGACTTCTGCTTGGTGGCAACTCTTTGTATCCATGTGGACGTCAGTCAATGGCAAAGATGCACGTCAAAATAATCTGACCTGATAATCTTTTGTTCCCACAGCAATTTGGTGTGGTCTGAGCCAGATCAGGACCAAAAAGAACAGCAGAGGTACATCTAGTGCGCTCCTGGGTCGTCTACCTTCACATCTTTCCCTGACACTCCCCACGTGCCAGCTCGTGCTGTGGGTGAATTCCTTCTGAGAGCACGCAAACGCCCATACGTGTATGTGCACACACGTATGCTTGTGTGTATCTGTATCTGGGAATGGGAGACAGTGGTGTCCAACCAATTACATTTCTCTTCTTTGGTAAGAAACTCATTTATGAATCTAGTTGTTTCGAAAACATTTATTCATAATTTTTCAATATTTTTCATTAAATGCTTTTTTACATTTCAAAAAAGGAGATAAAAGTATAACTGAGAAATTTTAACAGCTTACTTTTATTTTGAAGAATCTTGTCTTTCCTTTTTTTTTTTTTAAATATAATTTTTGTCAAGTTAGCTAGCATACAACGTATACAGTGTGCTCTTGGCTTCGGGACTAGATCCCCATGATTTGTCAAGAATCTTGTTTTTCCTAATGGCAGTGTGGTCACTACCTGTGGTAGCAGAATAATGTTCCTTCCACTCCCATGTCCATGTCCCATTCCCTGGAACCACGAATCTGTTATTTCACATGACAAAAGGGACTTTGTGGATGTGCTCATGCTAAGGATCCTGAATGGCACGGGCAGGCTCAATGCAATCCTTTTACGTGAAAGAGGGAGAATGAGAGTCAGACGAGGAGACGTGGCAATGGAGGTAGAGGCTGAGGTGATGTGATTGGCCAAAGAATGTGGGCAACCTTCAGAAGCTGGGAAAGGCCTGGAAGGTCCGTCCTACAGCCCCCAGAAGGAACAGTGCCCTTCTGACACCTTAATTTTAGGCCTGTGAGACGCACTTTTGACTTCTGGCCTCCAGAACCATAAAATTTGTGTTGTTTTAGGCCACATAACTTGCAGTAATTTGCAAGAGCAGCAATAAGAAATATCCTACCAAGTGGAAAATTGTGAATCTGTAGCATGGCATGTTTGATTCCACACAAGAATTTGATTTCTGCTCTAAAACTCAGTAGTCAGTGTAAATATAACATAAAACTTTACGTTTTAGTGTGTTACAATTGGTTCTACCAAGACTCAGATAATCTTGGAATACACGGATCTAAAGACATTTTGGGGCACCCGAGTGGCTCAGTCAGTTAAGCATCTGACTCAATTTTGGCTCAGGTCACGATCCTAGGGTTTGTGAGTTTGTGCTCCACACTGGGCTCTGCACTCACAGCGCTAGAGCCTGCTTGGGATTCTCTCTCTGCCCCTCCTCCATTCTCGCATGCACTCTCTCTCTCAAAATAAACTTAAAAAAAAAAAAAAAGACTTTTCATTTCAACATGTGAGATAAAATTTATGGGAAAGGGCAATATCTAACCCACTTTCCTGGTTAATAATGTGTATATATTTTTGACCCATGAATAACAACAATTTTAAAAGCTTGTATTTATGCTTCCTTAGTAAATTGTCCTCTCTTATAGAAAACTTGTGGAAGAAAACTGAAGGTTTTGATTGGCACTGGATTTTGACCAACTGGAAGAAGGGAGGAGCGAGAGGAGTTCGTGGAGGATGTGGCAACAATTGCTTAAGGTGCTGAAGGAGTCTGCGCAAAGTAGGTGAGGTGACAGCCAGAGTGGTCTGTTACATCAAGCAAATAAACAGACCAAAAAATAAGAAAATAGAATAATGTGGGGCACCTGGGTGGCTCAGTCAGTTGAGCATCTGGCTTTGGCTCAGGTCATGATCTCACGGTTCTTGAGTTCGAGCCCCGCGTCGGGCTCTGTGCTGACAGCTGAGAGCCTGGAGCCTGCTTGGGATTCTGTGTCTCCCTCTCTCTCTGCCCCTGCCCCACTCCCACTCTGTCTCTCTCTGAAAAAATAAACATTAAAAAAAGTAAAAAAAAAAAAAAAAAAAGAAAATAGAATAACGAAACCCAGGTTTTTTATTGCTGGAGGAGTTATTTACAAACACAAAAAGAGAAAATTCGAAAAATCCTGAGGTGTTGGATTGGAATTGAAGGTAAGAATACGGATGTTTTCCTAAAAAATACACACACGAGTACAGATGGTTATGACGTGTAGGTATATGTGAGCAAACATACATACATTTCTTGGCCCGTGTCTGCTGAGAAGGCCTAGAAGCAACGACACCCTTGTAGCAATAGGCACACCACACACTCAAATCTTGATTTCTAAATACCATCCTCCGCTAAAAAGGAACAATGCTCCTTGGAGAAATGGTGGATTCCAGCACTGCAGCAGGAAGAGTAAAAAAATGAGCCTGGGGCATCTTGTACCAAAAGTCAAGGAAGGGAGCAAGGAAGGGACACGTCAAAAGGACTCAAGAGCCAGCTGCACGGGGCTCTCTGGCCATCAAAGTAAATAACAGCAACAGGGGCACCTGGGTGGCTCAGTCAGTTAAGTGACTGTCGGTTTGGGCTCAGGTCATCTCACGGTTTGTGAGTTCGAGCCCCAGGTCGGGATCTGTGCTGACATCACGTTGGTATTCTCTCTCTCCCTTTCTCCGCCCCTCCCATGAGTGCTCTCTCCCAAAAATAAGTAAACTTTAAAAAACGACAGCAACAGAACATGACCCACTGAGTGAAAGAGAAATCCACAAGTATACACTGATACAAATAAATGGATTAAAAAAACAAACGAAAGGGAAATATCTCCCTTGTAGAATGCCACATAACAAACTTAAAAGGAATGATGGAAATTTTAAAAAGCACTATCTGGACGGCACCTGGCTGGCTCAGTCGGTACAGCACGTGACTCCTGATCTCGGGGTCGTGAGTTCAAGGCCCACACAGAGCGTAGAGCTTACTTTAAAAAAAGTACAAAACGCTACCTGGCAACGATCACAGTGATCGAGGCAGAAGTCACTGACGCAGCTAAAGGTTGCCGGGCAAAGGCTGATGAAGAATAATGGTGGCATCTCAGAGTAACTCCCTACAAGATACTAACCAATTTACCAGGGACAAAAAGGAGAAACCTAGCAGCCAGCCACACGACTAGGTAATCGAGGTGAGGGTCACCCACGGTAGGGTGGGTCGCAGCACGGCACCATTCCTGCAGCATTGCTACTGAAAAACATGACCTGAATCTGGTCCCGAGGAAACATCCATGGACCCCGAGTCGTCGCAGTCATCTCACATGTAAGAAAAACCTGTGGCCTTTAATAAAAACTGTCAGGGACGGAAAGAACGGAGGGCCCGTCCCAGCAGGGAGGAGGCTGCACATGTGATCGTGGATGGGACCCTGGAGCAGGGAAGAAAAAGAGACGTGGACACAGTTGGCAAAATCCAAATGGAGGCTGTGGGTTGGACCTTAATGCCGTCTTGATACTGATCTCACGTGGACGGCCACGGAATGGTGATGTAGGAACGCCTGCTTTCGGGCACACGCACACAAATTGTGGGGGGCACCCCGGTCATACTCGGCATACTCGCAAACGGCTCAGAAAAAGACTAAAAAAATGGGTATGTGCACGTACAGATACACACACACCCGAGGCTCTCATGTGTGGATGCCACGCGTGCGAAGGTGCCCACGCGAGACGTTTATTTGCAACTCCAAAAGCAACGCTTGCGGGACTGGGGCAGCTGTTCGCAAACGTGTGCAGATGGCGAACAACCCGAGCTGCCCGAGGAACGCACTTCCCTGCCAGGGTCACACAGGACGACACCCGCCTTCTTTCGTGTTTCCCCTCTGCTACAGTTAAGTGTCCATTCCGCAGCCTATCCAGGGTCACGGTCGTCCCATTTTTGCGCTCTCTGGCGGGAATCTTGCCGTCTAAAGCGGCCCCAGGCGGGAGCCCGCGCGCCATCCGGTTTCCTAAGCACAGGAGGCCGCGACGCACCGCACGGAGATCAGCGGCGAACGGGCTCGGGCACGAGTCACGGGCGCGGCGGGCCGTGACCTCAACGCGAACGAACCAACGACACGTCAACGCAAGTTGTCTTCAAACAGAAACACACGTAAAACAAGGTTAGGCGCCGACGGCTGGCTGTGACCACAGGCCCCGGGGCGGTGAACCCCGCGGCCCGACAGCACCCGCGGAGCCAGTCTGCTGGGACCTCACAGAACCACGCGCTCCCAGAGAGAAAACCAACCGCGGCTCGTTTGCGGGGGGCGGGGCGGGGGGCTGAGCAAGGGAGGCGACGGAGTACGGGGCCATGGCGAGGCGGGACAAGTAAGATGACATGGTGAGAGGCCCAGGGAGGCGACACGGCCGGGGACCCGGGGATGCAAGAAGGGGACGAGTACCGGGACGTGGAAAGGGGATCCGGTAAGGGGACAAGTCAGGGGATGTGGCAGCGGAACAAAGTGATACAGTGAGAGGAAAGGGGTGAGGAAAAGGCGACACGTTGAGGGGACAAGTGAGGAGACAGGTGCGGGGGCGCGGTGAGGGGACCGGGCCGGGGGACAAGCACGCGGACGCGGTGAGGGGGCAGGACAGGCCACAAGCGCGCGGACGCGGCGGCACCGGCGGAGCCCCCCGAGGCCGCGCCGGGCGTCGTCTCCCCGGGGCCGGGCCCTTCTCTCCCGCTGGGGAAGCCCCCGCCCCGGCCGAGCCGGCTCCGTACCTCGCGGCGGCCCCTCTGCGGCGCGGACTCGGGCCCTCCGTGCGCGGCCCCGCGCGACGCCGGCCTCCACTCAGCCCCGGCGCCGCGGCCTCGGCCGCCCAGACACAGCTTTCCCGCGCCGCGCCGCGCGGCCGGCCCGGTGCGCCTGCGCGCAGCCGGCTCTCGGCGACCGAGCAGGCGGGGGAAGCGGCAGGACTGTTCCAGAAGGGGGAGGAGGAGCGAGGAGTGGGCGGGCCGACGGGGGCGGGAGGGGCCGGCCGCTGACGTCATCGGGGCGCGCCGGGCGCTCCCCGAAGCCGCGGCGGCGGGTGAATGGCGGGGGCGCCGGCGCCGCGAGACGCCTCGCTCTCCCGCGGGCCGGTCGGCTCCCTGCCGCGTCCCGGAGCCCCTTTTCCTCAGCCTCCCCTTTGGTCTCGTCCCCCGCGGCTGACTGTCGGAAGCGGGGAGCCGGCTTCCCGTCTGCGCCGCCTTCCGGTCGCCTCCGCGGCCGCCCGGGTCCCGATCGAGAGCCAGGTGCGGCGCCGGGCCGGGGACATCCCCCGGGGAAGGGTTTCCCGTGCCGCCGCGCTGCCGGGAGTGGGCCCGCGCCGTGGCAGGGGCTGCAGCGTTCCCGCCCCGGGGGCGTGGGAGAGGGGACGGGCCCGCGCGGGCCAGGCACCGCGCGGCGGCCCCGCCCCGGCAGGGAGGGGGGCGACGGGGAGGTGCGGAAAAGCCCCTGGGGGACCCGGCTTCTGCGGCGGCCGGGCCGTGCAAGGGGCCTCGGGAGGCGCGGTGCGGACCGAAGTTTCCCCTCCGGGGCCGTAGCTTCGCTTGTCGGCCCGTTTTCCACCGGGGGTGAACGGCTTGTCCTCCTCCCTCATCACCCCCGGGTTGCTGTCGTCGGGGAGCCGGTCCTGAGTCAGCTCTCCGCGGGAGGGAGTTGAGGGGCTCAGCAGGGGCAGAGCTGAGTCTCTCCGGGGTAGCGGCGCGAGCTAATGGGACTTAGCACCCGGCGACACTTGGCTTACGTCAACAAGTATACTCAGCGGATGAAACTGTGCCCCAACTCGTTGCGGGCAGTTGTGGGAATTGAATATGGGAAACGCCTGTCGCTGCGAGTCCGAGTGGTTTAATGCACACCTGAATTCGGGGGGAGCTTTCTCGAGTAGAGATTTGAAGGACCAAGAAGCCATCGCTCTCACGACAGGGGTGATTCTGAATGAGCCAGTGCTTGTACCGAAACGCCTTTTGTCTCGGCAAGAATTTGTGACGCTTTAGTCGCCTGCAGGGGCCGGGGGTCACTTGCACACGGACGGCTTCCTACAGAGCAAGTCTGTTCATTTTCATCAGCT
This sequence comes from Felis catus, assembly GCF_018350175.1. Lineage (NCBI taxonomy): Eukaryota > Metazoa > Chordata > Mammalia > Carnivora > Felidae > Felis > Felis catus. The sequence continues at coordinate 1,090,170 of NC_058383.1, read as the reverse complement.
GGAAGTTAGGAACGCTGGTGACTGAAAATCTGGCCACACTCAACCGACTGAGCCACCAGGCGCCCCTGGCCGTTTTTCTCATTAGCTCTTCAGCGTTGGGAGGCCGGCCTGAGGTCCAGGTTCTGGTCACCGTTGCTACGTAGCCTCTTCTGAAGGCCAGGAACCAGGGCCAAGGCCAGGTGGATACAGGTGTGCTGCTTAAATATTTGTGGGACAACACGGGATGGGGTTCTTTTGAAAAGACAGCTTCACAGGTTAGGTTCTTCAGAACCGCTGTCATTGTGAAAGTCATGGTCCCCAATTTTTTTCTCACCTGTGGTACTTCAAAGATGTATTTGATAGGCATAAAGAACTGACCGTACGTAAATACCTGTTTAACGTGATCTGTAATTTTTTCATCCTAATCTTTAGAACACTTCGTTGTTTTTTTGGTGTTTGTTTTTTGTTTGTTTTTAGATTTTCTTCCGTTACAATGCGATGCGTGTAAACAAGATTTCCATAAAGACCATTTTACTTGTGCTGCACATAAATGTCCATTTGCATTCGAGAAGGTGATCGATCGTATTTTATTTCAAAGATTCTAGCTTTTGTTGTCTAAAGCTATGCTGTCCGAATAGTAGCCATGTGCCACATAGAACTAATAATCTCATTCGGATGAAGTAAGACTTAAAATCTGGTTTCGCCATCAGACTAGCCATATTCCAGGTGTTCGGCCACCACGTGTGGCCATGGGTGGTGCAGATATGGCATGTTTCCACCATCACAAGAATGTCTGGATGGCACAGCTCTAAAGTAACAGATTCTATTTTCAGGGGCTCTTGAAGTCAAATTGTTGTATCCAAACCTTGAAAGTTTATTTCGCGTGTGAAAATACTCAGTTCCTTTGATTCATCGTGCTGAGGAAGAACATAGTGGTGTCTTTGTGAAGCGCCAGAAATGGTTAATATCTGACAAAGAACCTAATCTGGAAGCCATTAAAAATGCTAGTTAATTTGGGTGACTTCACGGCCGCTGTTTAGTGGCAAATAGTACATTGTAGAAACTGGAAGACGAGGACTCTAAGAAGACCGACGTGCATGAGTCCGAAGGAGTGACACCTTGTTACTGGCTTTGCAGGTGGCTCTTGACCTGTATTCGTTTTGTTTCTGGTGGTTCTGAGGTTTTTTTTTTTTTTTTTTTTAAGTTTATTTATTTTGAGAGAGCATGAGCAGGGGAAGGGCAGAGAGAGAGAGAGAGAAAGAGAGAGAATCCCAAGCATGCTCTACGCTGTCAGCGCAGAGCCCGTTGCGGAGCTCGAACCCATCAGGTGCCCCCGCTTGAGCCGCTCAGGTGCCCGATTCAGAGGTTATTTGAGTGAACTCTATAGCCCGAGTGTTGCTTCCTTGAGGTGGCAGTTAGAAAGGTGAATGACTTATGAGCATTATTACATGCTTTCATTAGTGTTGGCTGGGGTCTGATCTTCCAGCGTTTTCTAGGTCATTGGGGGGGCGGGGGAGGGTGACTCCTATTTACCAGGCCCCGATGACTAGGCCAAACTATGCAGTTGATTTGTTGGCTTGACCTCCCCACGTCCCTAGATGGGGAGAGTCTGGCTAGACAGCAGTAGTAATGCCTTATTTGGCACAGAGTTGTCAACTGAGGGAGTGTTCCTGGCAACCCTGCGGCTTGACCCAGACGGCAGGCCTCCTCACTCTGATGACACGTTTGGATGTCAGTTGTCACGTCCGTCCGTTTTCTTGCTGAGCTTAGTTTCCTTAGCTCCTGCCCTGGCTCAGGTTTTTAACTGCTGGGCGCGCATCTGCTGGGCGCTTGGTTCTTCCCTATAGAGCCCCTCCCCCACCGTCTGCTTGGGTGGCTGTTAATGAACCTGAGAGCTCAGCCTAGCTGTGTGCTCTCCAGTCAGCCGCGTGCGTCTCCCTGCGGGTGAAAGCCACAAAAGGATCAGGCGGGCTGTTGGCAGTTGAAGGGAGCCGGAGGCTGTTCACGGTAGTGTTCTCTTCCGTTCTCTCTGTTCCAGGGGTGTCCGGGCTGGCTCCCCACCTGCCAGGGCGGTGCTGGATGAACGGCCCTGCTGCCCTGAGACCAGATCCGTTTCACCAGCTTTTCTTTGGTTGCCTTTCACCGTCTCAGGGTCGTGTCCACAGCTGGTTAACAGTCTGTTAGGTTTAAATTCTACTAGATTTCACTTCCTGTCCTGAATCTGTAGGGAAGCCTTACTACTCATCCTCAGGGGTAACAACACCGTCTTCTAATGAACAGTCGGAACATCCGTGCTTGTCCTCTATTTGATTTTCAATGCACTATACCTTTTCCTTTTGTGAGTTTTGTCTGAATCTGGAATATGATTTTATATCATTATTTTGGGGACGTTCGGGTCCCAGTGTGCCCACTTTGTAACAAACCAGTACCGGTAAAAAAGGGAGAGATCCCAGATGTGGTGGTTGGTGAGCACATTGATTGAGAGTGTAGCTGTCATCCTCGGAAGAAAGAGAAGGTGAGGACAAATTCTGTCCACTCTGTGAATGGGGATTTTTTTCCGTCGGGGGGAAAGGTCCATTATCTAACTATGATCCGTAATCCTAATCGTCTGCTTACAGATGAAACCTTAGTGACGTCAGTGCTTCCCCGAGTAGTGGAAGGCATGGGCTTTTACAGATCCGGGAACGTATTTTCTAAATATGAGAGTCTCTGCTAGGATCTGCTGCTTCTATAGGAATTTCATACTTTGTCTCCCAAAGTGAAGAGCTAATGTGGTTTCTAGAACCGTTTGGTTAAGGTGTGTTTTTATTAGCTGCTCCTAGCGAAACATAAAAGGATATATACCATTTGACCTTGCAGCGTTCTTCGTGAGAGTTGTACGTTTGTTCACTTGGAGTAAATCATGCCAGTGAAAATTGCAGGCCCCATTCTCCTCACCAGTCTTGGTCGCTTGGGGTCCGTCCTTTTGTCCAGGTGTGTGCGCTGTTGTGTCTCGGGTCTGTCTTATTCCCTTGTAGTCGTGGGCATCGTTAGCTGGTTCGGCACGGTGTAGGCTGAGCATGGGCTACCGGCCCCATTGCTACGCTGCCACCTGTCTGGCTGCCCGCCCCCGCCCCGCCCTGGAGACGAGTGGGGTCCCTGCACAGGCCTTCCGGGGCTCGTCTCTCTGAGGACACAGCTGAGCGATTCTGTCTGTATTTCTCTTAAGGCTAGATCCAAGTTTCCCTACTTTCTGTGTCTCGTGTTTTTTTTCTTAGTTTTTCCCTGATGTGTGGGGAGGCCCATGCCCCTGCTGCTCCCCGGGAAGGACTGTGGAAGGTAAATAAATGGAGGCCGTGTACCTCGCCGGATCTTCATTCTTGGTTTCCTCTGGCTTAGCTGCATGAGGTAGCAGCCAGGCTCTGAATTCTTCATTTGGGCACTTACTTACCCTGTTCATTTCCTCACTTACGCTGTTGCTGTAGACAATTCTGTGTAGTTGTTCTACTGCGGTCCTTTGTGGGGCCAGTTTTGCTTCTGGTAGTTGAAGGATCTCCCCCTCGTCCCAGAGTTTGGAAGCTTCCCATCGAGTGTTCCTGGTGTAGATCCCTCTTCATCTGTCACACTAGGCAGGCAGTGGGCCCTTCCAAACCGGAAACTCCAGCGCTTCCGACTGGAGTTTGGATTCTTTGATATTCTCTAGCCTTCTGTTCCTTAGGTGCTGCACTTTCTGGATCGGTCTCCTTTTTTTCCCCCTGAAGTTTTCTTTCCCTGTGAAATCTGCGTCCAGGGTATTTTCTGTGCGTCACAGTAAATGTCCTCCTCCGTGCCCGATCTGCTGGCTGCCCACTCGCACAGTTGGTGCAGTGTGAACTCTGGCCTTTGCTCTGGGGCATCTGCCCGGCCCACTTTCTCGGGAAACCCTGGAGCCCTAGGACTTCGGGGTCTTTCTCTTAGGCTGATCAGGTTCCCTGGAGAAGGTGGGGTTCTGTTCTGTTCCCTGCCTGGGGAGAGCACACTCTGGCTTCCAGAATCATGGAGCCAGGTGGACAGAGCACTCGCCTCTCCCCTTCGTGGAGCACAAGCTCCTTGCTGCCTTCTGCGTGCCCCTCCCATGTTTGTGGGGGTCCTCCTGCCCGTTGCTCCCCAGGCCAGAGCCTCTGTGAGACCCTCTGCGGAGCATCCGTCTTGTGCCAGCGTTGGGTGGAGGTCTGATTCTCGCCTTCTCCCATTGTGGTCCCACGTCACCCTCACCTGCCGGCACTGCTGATGTCTGAGCCTTTGAGGGTTTTGTTTCATGAAGAGGGGTGCTTCTTGACTTTCCCCACCAGCTCACAATTTGGCTTTCTCACTTTGCCAAGTTCATTGTTGTCGGGTGCTTTTTTCTCTAAAATCTCGTAACTCTTTTTTCTCTCGATCTTGTGGATTTATCCCTTTCCAAAAAATCTGCTCCCTGTCGTTTCAAGGAGACTCAAACTGACCTTGCCTTCAGTAGAACACATGTGTCTACGTGCCCTTTCCTCTTGGACCGCACTTTCTCAGAGCCTCTCGGGCCTTCCGGGGGCTGGTCTGGGCCAGCTCCGCAGCTCGCCCTTCCCAAAGGCCCTCCCAGGTTACTCGGAGACGCCCTGCTTATGCTCCACACACGCAGTGATTGCAGGAAGTAAGCAGAAAGCCTATTAACCCCTTACTTGCTGCTCTCGGCCTCCAGCACACAAAACCCTTTCTTGACCAGCCGACCCCAGTCTCCCCACAACCCCGATTTGTTCCCTCTGCTCTGGCTGTATGGTGGTGTGCTTTTCCCTTCAGGCCCTCTGGGAGCTCTACTAAAACCTCCCTGCGTCTATACAAGACCACAGCTCCCCTCGCTCTGCTTTCCCCCCCCCCGCACTGACAAGGCCCTCCTCTTTCTTGGCTCACCGCAGATTCATGACCCCAGCCCACCCCAGGGCGGGCAGGCCCTCCTTTGCTCCCCTGAAGCAGGCCCTCTGCTCCCTGCACTGGGTGCGCATGCTCAGGTGACTTGAGGCAGTCCACAGCTGCCCGTCCTTGCCGGAAGGCTGCCCTTAGGCCACTAAGTGAGCCTCTCTTGGCTGCCACCCTTAGCTCACAGCGCCAGCAGTGCCTGGGAGTGTATACCACTCCCTCCCGTTAAAAGAAAACAAAAAAACCCTTCAGTAACCGATGGGAATAGGGGCTATAGATCTTCAGCTCCCTGGAATGTCCCCAGAGCCTCCCGAGTCAGCTCCCCTCGGTGGGACTGTGCGCCACGCCATGGGCTTGGCCTCCTTCCCTCCATCCCCAGTCCCCACTCCGAACTCTCCTAGGTCTGAAGGGTTTTTGCGGAGGACACGTCCAGGTGCCTCGTGTGAAGACCAACTTAATGCACTGCTTTCTATTACTTGCTAAAACCTTTTAGTTAGTATCTGCGTTTGCCCGACAGTAAGATGTTTGTGTAAAGTCTTGGCGTTTTTATTTCTTGTAGCTGAGAACTGATTCTAGTTTAAATGCTGGCAGTCTTATTGGGTGTTTCTTAAATAATTGCTTATGGAAGCAATTGAAATGCCCAGTTGGTTCCGTCGGTGGGACATGTGACTCTTGACAGCAGGGTTATGAGTTCAAGCCCATGTTGGGTGGAAAGATTACTTAAAACAATAAAAAAAAAGAAACGTTAAAGCAGCCCTTGCTTTCTCAGATTTTTATATGCCGGCGCTCAAAAGAGGGGTGCAAGAAGGAGATGCTGCAGGTGATTTGTGACCAGGGCCGCGGCAGTTTCCGTATTCAGCGTAGACATCCTCTGGATCACAGCTGCCCACGCGGGAACCTTGCCGTCAGTGTAGCCGGGTGAGCAGAGCGGCTGAGCTGGGACGTGCTGGCCCGCGTACACGGACCCGGAACCCTCACGGTGGGGATAGGGTACCTTTGAGCGTTGCACTGAACTAAGTTGTTGATGTGAAATATTTGTTGTAGAGACTTGGATAAATATAATCTAAATTAAAGTTGGATTCTAGTTGTATTGTTTTCTTGTGGCCGCCAGAGCAAAGTACCACGGCCTGGGCTGCTTACGCCACAGAAGTTCATTGTCTCCCTGCTCTGGAGGCTGGAGTCCAAGATGGGGGTGTGGCGGGTTCCTCCCCGAGGTTCTGGGGAGATGCCACTCCGGGCCGCTCCCCCCACTGTGGGTGGTTTGCAGGCTGCCTCTCCCCAACCTCTCTGTCACACGGGTTTTCCTTATGTGTCGCTGTCCAGGCGTCATCTTTTTTTTTTTTCTAAATTTTTTTTTTAATATTTGTTTATTTTTGACAGAGAGAGAGAGACAGCGTGAGCGCGGGAGGGGCAGAGAGAGAGGGAGACACAGAATCTGAAGCAGGCTCCAGGATCCGAGCTGTCATCACACAGCCCACGCGGGGCTCGAACTCACGGACTGCGAGATCATGACCTGAGCCGAAGTCAGATGCTCAACGGACTGAGCCACCCAGGCGCCCCGGGGCGTCTTCTTTTGATGAGGACACAGTCATGTTGGATTAGGATCCCACCCTTTTCCACTCTGAGCGCATCTCCGCCGATTACATCTCCGATGACCTTACTTCCAAACATCACGTTCTGAGGTCCCGTTTAAGACGCGTCGGCCTATCTTTCTGTGGGGACACGATTCAACCCACTCGCTAGTAGTGTAACCAAGAGCACCTTCCTCAAGTCAGTAGAAACATCTTCCTAAACCTGCTGTGAGCCGGGTTGACGGGTGAGTGCCCTGGCTCCCTAACCGAGCACGTGGCTCTCCGGGTAAGCCGACGGAGGGGTCGTGACTGCTGGTCCAACCTTTCTGTGTAGGTGTGCAGCTGCCAGAGCCTCTGATTCCGAGCCATCCAAGCCGTCGGGAGCCCTGAATACGTCGTCTTCCAGTTGGCTAGCTCGGCGACTCAGGTACTGGTCCGAACGGCGTGCACAGATTCACTTGCCTTGTCCTGGGTGTGGCGGTTCTTGTCGGGTGAGCACGGAAAAGTCGGTGCAGTACAGGTACTAACTGAGCGGTTCAAATTCTGTACTCCGAGTTATGTACTCCTGGCACACGGCTTAGACTAGGCAGGGTGATCGAGAGTCTGGATCGGAGCTTTCTTGAGCTCCGGATTATCAGTGCAATTTATTCCAGCACAGAGCGGATCACACGGTTGGCATTTTATAGCTGTTTCTGAAATACAGATCTTTTATATGATCAGCTGCTCCGGGTTAGTCAAGATGGACCTAAAAAAATAAGCTGTTGTTTTGTTCTCTTTCAGATGGAAAGTAAAGAGATGATGTGACTCCGTCCACATGGAGACATTAGCTTGTGTTGCGTATTTTAACTTTACAGACCGTGTCTGTGCTGTAGTGCCTTTACGCTTCTCGTGGCAAACAGTCTGGAATGTCATTAAAACTTTTCCAGTAAAATGTGCAAATTTTGGCAAAACAAACAGAAGGGTATCGATATTCTGAGCTTGGCTAAACTGCGTCAGCCCCTGCTTCCTCCGTCCTGCCCCCAAATGAAGTGACGTGGAGAGCAAAGGGTCTGAGTATTACCCGGCCTGAGTCCCGCAAGAACCTGGCACTGTGGAGGCCTCTGTCCCTTACATACCCGCACAGCTGATGGCACTCTGTCTTTATCATTGGCTTCCATGGTGACCGCCCCTGGAGCCCAGAAGAAGGGGGAGGCCTTGGCCCTACTTGGCTAAGGGCCCGTGTTCAAAGGCGGCCCCCACTCTGACAGAGCAGCCTTGTGGCCATACGGACTATAAATGCTGGGCTCATACTGATGGCCTCATTCCAGGAGAGAGCCCTATGCCCGGTGACCCTGGGCGCTGGGAACCAGTGAAGCAAAACGTCCCTGTAGCCGGGTCCTGATCTTAACCCACCGGTCGTCCACCTGCGCACCCCTTTTTCCTGGATTAACAAAATCCAAGCAATTACTCACAGCTTCAACACACGATGGGGGGAAGGGCTCCCGTTCAGTTTCCATTCCGCAAATAGGTGATCAAAACTTCTGCGAGTTGTCTTGGTGCCGTTTGTTCTGGACCAGTGGTTCTCACTTGGGCGTGCTCAGAGTCGCCTAGAGGGCTTGTTCGAACAGTGCCAGGCCCCACCCCTGGAGTTTCTGGTTCCAGGGGTCTGAGCGGGCCTTGAGATTTGCACTTCCAGCACGTTCCCAGCTGATGGTGATGCTGTGGGTCTGAGGACCCCACTTGGATCAATCACTTGTCCTGTACCCCTGCCGTCCGATATGCGGTCGCTGGCCACAGATGGCCTGGAGCTCGTGAAATGCAGCAAGCCCAGCTGGAGGTTGGATTCTTAGTTTTATCTAACTTAAAGGCTGTTAACTTGATTTACTTTTTAGAAAAATCCTTCAGTACGTTAGGAACTTTGGTATGTGAATTTGGTTTTTCAGTTCTGGATTTTATTTATTTTTCATTTATTTATTTTTTTTTAGTTCTGGATTTTAAATACAGGTCAGGCCTTTCTCATGAAAACTTAATGTCCAAATTGAGAATCTGAAACACACTTGAGCTTTGAAGACAAACCATAAAATACGTCATTGTTAAAAAAATGATTCACGTGTTGAAATATTTTGGATATGATGGATTAGATAAAGCGATAAAGTTAATTTTATCTATTTTTCTTTTAACTGTGGCTACTAGAAACTTTAGAAACAGGTAGGTGGCTTGCCTTACGTTCCTGTTACACGGTGCTGTTCTTATCCGAACTGAAGGATAAACACCCACATTTAAGCTGGAAGGACGGTCAGCCTAGGAGTCCGCTGGTGCCTCCGTCTTTGGGTTTGACTTGGGACGGGACGGTGGCCCCCCTCAGCACAGGGTTTGCCCCTGTGGGTGCCCGAGACCGCGGTCTGTGCCGGACCGTGTGCGTTGACTGTTCTCTCTTGTACACACGTGCCTGCGGTAGAGCTTGAGCCATGAGTTAGGCTCAGCGAGAGGCGACCGACAGCAATGAAAGAGCAGTCGCGGTTACACAGGAACGAGACCTCATGCCTGCCGCGCCCGCTTCGTCGTGCAGCGTGTCTGTAACAAAAGTTAGGAGTGTTCTCTCTTTCAAAATTCTTTTTTTTTTTTTTTTAAATCATTTTTGAGAGACAGCGTGAGCAGGGGAGGGGCAGAGAGAGAGGGAGACACAGAATCCGAAGCAGGCTCCAGGCTCTGAGCTGTCAGCACAGAGCCTGATGTGGGGCTCGAACCCACGAACCGTGAGATCATGACCTGAGCCGAAAGCGGATGCTTAACCGACTGAGCCACCCAGGCACCCCTCTCTCTCAAAATTCTTACTGTCCTGCACTCCCCGTTCTTGTGATGGTGTGAGATGATAAAATGCCTTCCTCTTAGATGGAGGAGGGAATGACCTAGGCCTGTGACGAGCCTAGGTCTATTTTTGGCCTGAGGCTATGTCAGAAGGCCATCATCACCTGGACCACTGCTAGGGCGGGAGCTGGAACCAGGGTGGGGGCGGGGTTGGGATGGCTGGGATCTTCTCTCCGGTCCTGTTAGTAGATATTCAGATAGCTCCAAGGGTGTGAAAGGTTGGGAGGGCAGAGGCGTCCTGGCTCCTTGTCACGCTCCTGGGCGCTGACTCCCTGCTCAGTGTCCCTTGCATCAGGCAGCTGTGTTGTCCACAGATACCGAGGTCCCAACCTGCCTCTGCACCACCTGCCTCCTCCTGGGAGCCCAGCACGCGTTCTCCAGCAGCCGCAAGGTCTGGCCGGTACCTGCCAGCTCGGGGCAGCCTGCGAGGGGTTTCCTGGTGTTAGTGTCGCTGCGCCAAAGAGGAGGTCCTTTTGGTAGAAGGTGCTAAGTTGTCTAAAATGTCATCCCAGCGTCATGAGTTTTCCATGCCCTCACTACCTGCCTTTGGTTTAGTTTTTTCCTAACCCGATGAAGACACGGTGTCCCTTTACTCTCAAAGAACGTCTTGAATTAGCAAGGTTGCTCATCTGAGAACCGTCCATGTGAAGAATTTAAGCTAAGGGAGTTCATTCGTGCAGGTGCCCTCACAACAGGGGAAGAATTCGAATGTGACTGTGTGCCAAGGGTTGGAGAAGCCACAAGTGTACAGGTTTTCGTGGAAAACACGGAGGTTAATATTAGCGTAGTAAGTTTTTTTAGCGCTCAAAGTTTGCGTGCAGTTTTGAGAAAAACCTAACACTGAGTTTTGTGCTCTGTGTTCGTCTGTCAGGGGTAGGACGGGGCTCACTTTCCTTACCTGGAAATGTTGGAGAGACCCCAGTGGGTGTTGATTTGCTGTGTTTTCCTGAGATGATATAAAGACTCGTGATCACGGTGGATCACGTAGAAGGTGCAGGGAGGAGGAGAGTATCCGGCTGTGCTGTTCACTAAATGTGTGAAGAGGCGGTTTGCAGTTTGCTTTTAATTGCTTTGCCCGAGCGGGTCCTCCTTCCTCCCTCTCATTAGGACGTTAGGGGGAGCTCTGCCCACACCCACGTTTGTAGCATTATTACCTCCACCCCTGTTCTCAGAATGCATCCCTAGCTAAGACTTTCTTGCAACAAATGCTACAAAAACAGCCTTTTGAAGTGGTTTGTAAAAAACAAAAACAAAACCCTATGCCGACAGGCAGAGCAGTGGGTTAATTTTACATTCTGGAGGTATTCCGAACCAGAGCAAAGTGACATGTGTGGATGGCTTTGCTTTGCCTCCATCCTGGTGCGGGGAGACGTGTCTCCCTTCCCGCCTTCAGGGAATGTTCCCTGGAGAACGAGAGCAGTCCCAAGGGCTGCTGTTTCCGTGGTGCCAGGTAGAAAGCGCCTGGGGTGCCAGGGACAAAGTCAGGTTCTCTCTGTGGAGCCCCCAGGTGTTGGCGCAGACACGGTGCCGAGACGTGAAATCGTGGCTGTCCTCCTCTGGCTGGGCGTTCGTGACGTCCCTCTCCCACCGCAGGCTGGTCGCGCGCTGCCCACCACAGAGCCCTGGCGGCAGGCCGACTCTGGTCTCTGGGGCCACGTCCCCTCCCACCCACCCCCGCCGTCATACACCCCCATCTAACAGAGGGCAGTGAGCCTTGCACGGTTTGGCCAAAGCCGGGGTCCTCAAACTTGTTCCAGAGCCTGGAACCCGCCGTGGTGGTGTGTGTGTGCGGGGAGCCCGCGGTAAGCTTCGTACGTGGACGGGATGAGCTATCCCGTCCTGGAATCCACCTATGCATCCAAGGGTCAAGGTGGAGTTTGTAGGAGGAACAAGTGGAGAAAACGGGATCCCCGTAATTTTTGCTAAATTAGGAAAAATTGTGTCAATTAGGAAAGCAGTTTTATCGCATCTGAGGCCAGAGGCTAGTTGGGGGGGGGGGGCGCTCAGGAGTGTTTTGGGGGAGTTGGGCTTGATCCGCATGGTTCACATTCCTGCCGAAATGGCTGGTGATGTCGCAGAATCGCCAGGTCTCCTTATGGTTATTTATTTGAACTATAAGCCTGGGGAAGGATCATTTGTGATTTGACTTTTTTTTTTTTTTTTTTAATTTTTTTTTTCAATGTTTATTTATTTTTGGGACAGAGAGAGACAGAGCATGAACGGGGGAGGGGCAGAGAGAGAGGGAGACACAGAATCGGAAACAGGCTCCAGGCTCCGAGCCATCAGCCCAGAGCCTGACACGGGGCTCGAACTCACGGACCGCGAGATCGTGACCTGGCTGAAGTCGGACGCTTAACCGACTGCGCCACCCAGGCGCCCCTGTGATTTGACTTTTTTTAATTGATGAATTTATTTTTTAGAGCAGATTCAAGTTCGCCACCAAATTGAGCAGAAAGGATACGCCATTTCCATGCCATCCCACACGGCCTCCCCCACCATTAACACCCCTCGCCGGTGTGATGTGCTACGGGTGTCCAAAGAGTAGTGAAGCACGTTTAAATACATGTTAGCTTCTAAAAGTATAAACTCCAGGAGCACCTGGGTGGCTCAGTGGGTTGAGTGTCTGACTGTTGATTTTGACTCAGGTCACGATCTCACAGTTTGTAGGATAGAGCTCAGTGTCGGGCTCTGTGCTGACAGCGTGGAACCTGCTTGGGATTCTCGCCTCCCCACCCCACAAATAAATAAACTTAAAAAAAAAAAAAAAGTATAAATTCCATCAGGGCAAAGAATACCAGAGCCGTTATGTAGCAAAACCACCTCTTAGTCAAAGAATGATTTTGCAGTAATAGAAATACAGCACACAGCAAAATCGCTGTGCTCCCTCCCCGGTTTTGAAATTGTTACTTCTATAGCTGCGTTACTACATGGCTTATTTACGAGACAGGTATCAGGCTCCCGCCTGGCAAATGTAAAAGGAATCTATGAGGCTGTGGGTTGCTGAGGAAACCTTGGGGGAATTTTAAAATTACAAACATCGGGGGCATCTGGCCGGCTCAGTCAGTAGGGTGTGGGACTCCTGATCTTAGAGTGGTGAGTTTGAGCCCCAAGTTGGACATAGAGATTACTTTTAAAAATTATGAATATCTTGCCCTCAAAATGGAAAATATAATCATTTGATCCACGTTCTAAAGTGATTCTGGAGGTACCTGGGTGGCTCAGCCGGTTAAGCATCTGAGTCTTGATTTTGGCTCAAGTCTTGATCTCGTGGTTGGTGGGATTGAGCCCTGCGTTGGGCTCTGTGCTGACAGTGTGGAGCCTGCTTGGGATTCTCTCTCTTCCTCTCTTTCTACCCCCTCCTCCCCTCCCCCACTCGTGCACTTTCTCTGTCTCACAAAATAGTAAATTAAAAAAAATTTTTTTTAACGTTTATTTTTGAGACAGAGAGAGACAGATCATGAACGGGGGAGGGTCAGAGAGAGGGAGACACAGAATCTGAAACAGGCTCCAGGCTCTGAGCTGTCAACACAGAGCCCGACGCGGGGCTCGAACTCACAGACCGCGAGATCACGACCTGAGCCGAAGTCGTCCGCCTAACCGACTGAGCCACCCAGGCGCCCCCAAAGTAGTAAATTTTAAATGCCAACTGCTTAATGAGTTTTTTAAAAAATAGTGATCTTTCTGGCCTTTGTGAGGTGGTGAATGCATTAGGAGGGCAGAGTGGGTGCCCAGGTGCCCGGTTGTGGAGCCCTGGGCTAGACGGGGGCGGGGGACGTGGAAAGTGTGTTAACAAGATGTGTAGGTGACAGGCAGAGAGGAGTGGGGACGCTTTTCTCGGTGGCACCTGGGTTGGGGCAGTGGATGCTAAGCACGATGAGGAACGGAACGGGTTTGGAAGGAAGAATCCCAAGCCTGGCTGTGAGCGTGTTCTGTCGAGATACTTACTGACCTGCTGTGTAGAGAAACCATTTAGGCAGGTGGGTAAGCAAGTCCAGGGGGCGAGGTCGAGACCAGAAACAGGATTTGGAGTCACTGGCATATGTTAGATCGGAAAGCCACGCCAGGGTGACACCGCAGCGTGGGAGAGAGGGGGAGGGAAGGAAGATTGAACACTGAACACAGACTGAGCTCTAAGGGATAGAGATGTCGATGAGAAAGGAACGCGAGTATCTCAGTTCTCCGTGACAGACTGTTCAGTAAAGTGGGACATGAGAGACAACTTCCTTAAGATCATAAAATGTACGTAGCTCCTCCGATGAAAGAATTTCAAAAGGTAACAGGATATAAAACTGACAGACAGGAATCAGTAACCTTCATCGCCGTCATGATAACCCAAAGATACAATGGAAGAGACAAATCGCGTTTACAGTGGCAATAAAGATAAAATATGTAAGAATAAACTTAAGATGTATGCAAGATCCATAGCGGACCAAACTTTAAAACACTCACGAAAGATACAAAAGTGGACACAACCCGGTAAGACAGCGCTTGTTCTTGGAAAGGAAGGCCACATCCGAAGGAGCTCCATTTTTCCTAGATGAATTTTAAATCTAAGAGGATCCCAATATAAATCCCAACAAGCTGCTCTTCTGGAGCTGGACGAGCTGACGCTCCGGTTCATATGGCAAAGTGCACATGAAAGAAGAACAAAGGAGATGGCGAAAGCCCTTCCCCGACCTCCCGGGGCATCGTAAAGCCCCGGTGTGTGGAACAGTGCGTGGAGTAGCGTGCTGCAGGCTCAGCACCGGATGGACCTGTGCACTGAGGTAGGAAACCAAGTGTGTGTGGAAACGTGGATGTGATGGAAGGGAAGGTGCATCTCAAGTCACGAGCCAGGATGGGCTTTTTGAACAACAGTGTTGATTTAAGATAGCTGTTTAGAGAAAGGTAGCATCGGGTCTGTCCTTATGTCATGCATACGAGGACTCCTGTCAGAAATGTGAGTGGAAGGAATAGGGGCGCCTGGGTGGCTCAGTCGGCTGAGCGTCCGACTTTGGCTCAGGTCATGATCTCGAGGTTCATGGGTTCCAGCCCTACGTCGGGCTCTGGTGCTGATAGCTCGGAGCCTGGAGCCTGCTGTGTCCCTCTCTCTCTGTGCCCCACTCCTGCTTGTGCCCTGTCTCTGTCTTTCAAAAATGGATAAACGTAAAAAAAAAAAAAAATTAAAGAAATGTGAGTGGAAGGAATGAAGCCAAACAGGTCATGGGACGAAACCTTGGCCAGGCTTCTCCAAAACTGGGAATGGGAAAGGCTTTCTTAAGGTGACGCAAAAGTAAGATGGGTGAAGGAAAGGGTTCACAGTGGCGAAGCACGGTTGCGTGGCAGAGGACGCCATACTCAGGACCAAAGCACAGGTGACAAACTAGGACAAAGTATCTGCAACCCATGTCCCAGTGAAGGTCGATGTCTCTAGTACACAAAGAATGTACGCATTGAGGGGGAAAAGATCGGAGACCGGGTAGGAAGATGGGTGAAGGACGAAGCGACGCCACAAGAGCGTAGAAGGGTGACCCCAGGGTATGGAAAGGGATGTTCCGCCTCACTTGAGTTAGGAGAGACGCAAATGAAGATTAGATGAGCGGAAATCCAAGCTTGAGAGCCTACTCTGTTGGCAAGGCTGCAGGCGAGAGAGACGTCCACGCGTGGCAGGTGGGAATGCCAGACGTCAACCGTTACTGAGGAAAATCTGGCTGTACCCAGCCAAATTCGTCTATGTTTGGCAGTCCCACCCCAGGAGCCTATCCTGAAGGTGTGCCACCAACAATAGGAAAACCAGTGTGCGCGACTGTTGAGCGCAGCTCGGTTTACAGCTGGAGACGGTTCCTGTGGATGGGCACCGACCGTGTGAGCCACGGTAAGTCCCCCCGCAGGGCCCCGAGAAGCTGTAGGAAAGGAGAGGGTGCCTGTAACTGACGGAAAATTTCCAGGGTTCGTTGTCGGCTGGAAGGAGCGTGGTGCCGGAGAACGTGTGCTCTGCTGCCTTCTGCGTAGGGAACGGGGAGTAAGTGTCATAATATCCACGCATCTGCTTGTTTTTGCTAAAAGAAACACAGAAGGATAAACGAGAAACTAACGAAGCTGGCTACCTGGATGGGGTGGGTGGCAATGAGGTAGGAGTGTTGGGAGGGGTCCAGTACTTTCTTGTGCCGTCTTAACTTTTAGACTCCTGTTACTGTTCTACGCATTCAGCAAAGTTCAGCCAAGATGGCTGGGCGGGGGCGGCGGCTGGAAATACACAGATGCGAAGGAACACAGCCATCTTCGACGTGAATAATAGCCACGTTTATGGAGGAACGTGACGGTGGTAAGAAACACAAAACTCACCATTTTAAAACCATCTCCAAGTGAATAATTGAGCACCATTTAATACACTCATAGTGTGCGGTCATTACCACCATCTAGTTCCAGAACGTTCTCGTCCCAAAAGGAAACCTCGTACCCACGAAGCACTCCCCATTCTCTCCACACCAGCAGGCCCTGGTGACCACTAACCTATGGTCTCTGGACTTGCCTGTTCTGGACATTTCGTATGAATAGAATCATCCAGTGTGTGGTTATAAAGAGCCCGTGCCTCCCCTCCTGTGTGCCCTCTTGCTCACTCGCCCCAGGGAAGCCAGCTGCTTTGTGAGCTGCCCTGTGCAGGAACCCATGTGACAAGGAGGTCAGGGAGGGCTTTTGCCGATGGCCAGCGGGAACCGAGGTCCCTCAGCCCAATCACCTGTGAGGAGTGGATCCTTCCGGTAGCCACGTGTGGCTTGGAAATGGACTGTCCCCCAGACAAACCTTCTGACAAAACCACAGCCCTGGTGGACGCTTCGTGGCTTTGGGAGGGACCTTCTCTCAGACAGGGCTCAGCCGCTCCGGCATTTCTGACCCCTCAGAGACTGTGAGTGAAGCTGCTAAATTTACGGGCTTAAACTAATAAGTTCTGTGTTCATTTGTAATGCAGACGTCGAAAACAAACACAATTTTCTGCCACAGAGAAGCAGAAAGTAGCCTTTTTGGATGTGGGAGGCAGCACGGACCAGAGTTAACATGAGCACCACTCATGTATTGGGAAACTTGGAAGTCTGTTGGTTTTGAGCGGGGCGCAGAGCACTGGAAGATTCTGCAGCACGTCCAGTCCGTAGCCTCCGCTGTCCTGCGCTGAGCCCAAATAACTCGGAAGGTCCGCTGCAGCTGGATACGCATACGTGTTTCTGAGGCCGTGTGGTCTCTGGCACCAAGCTGTGCCCTCCGCTGCGGAGAATCACACAGCATGCCGAGAAGCTTCTGATGTGCTCCCCGGCCTTAGACGTCACATCAGCGTGTGACTGGAGCTGTCCATCAGGAACTGGACATTTTCAGACCGTGAAGTTATAATGCTGGCTGAGAGTGTCAGCGATTCATTGTACAGTGAAAGTGGTACCTCCTTTTCCTTGGTTTTCTATCATGTGTTGTCTTCTGTAAACAGCTGTTTTCTACTGAGTGCTGGACATAATATATGGACAATTGTAGTTTGGGGCAAAGGATACTAGACTTTTCTCCTAGAACAGCTTTACCCTTTCTTCTTTGAGCAGGCTAGCGGCAGCAACGATAAACCCTGAATCACTTGCGGTTTCAGAAACTGAGATAATGTAATATGGATTTTATGAAGTCCCTGCAAGGCTGGTCTATTCTGTTCATATTCACTCCCCTGGTGTAGCCTTTCAGGGTCTCAGCTCAAAGATGGGACATTACAAGAACCCTCTCCCTTAGCGGCCCTAGCCCACCAAGCTATCAAAATCTCTGTTCAGGTTCTCCGCCTCTTCCAGAATGGACTGAGCCCTGAGTGGAAAGTGTTGCTGAACATCAAGTTTAGTGCTCTGGGTTTCCTTTGTATCCCCTGTTAGAATATTTCACTATCCAATTAGCACACTGATGGCATAGAACCCAGCTACTTTTAAATGATTATATTTTGGCCAGCTTTTTATTCTGTTCTCAATGGGAGGCTGATCTGAACGACCTATTCCTACAATATGAGCTCTGAAAACAAGGGCAAAACTAAATATATTACACATTTATTCATGTATTTTTACATTACATTATATACTATTTAAGCTTGTACGTGGATAAAAACTTTTCTGTATGTTGTCGGAAGGCCGGTCGGGTCAGTTTGAAAGCAGGACGGTTTCTCCCAAAGTCAGCAAGGCTGGACGTCCCCGCACCTGCGTGCTCAAAGGCGGCGTGTGACCGGAGCGGCACCTGCGCGCGTCCCGAGGTCGGCGAGGCTGCACGTGCCCGCACCTGCGCACGCGGGAGAGCGGCGTGTGACTCGAGCCGCGCTTTCCAGGTGCTAGCAGCAGGGGAGGGGCCGCAGAGCTGCACCTGCTCCCTCTGCGGCCCCGCGCTGCCTGCCCGGCGTGGCGCTCCGGTTCCCGGACCCCCAGATGCTCTGCGGCAGCCACAGTCCCCTCACTCGGGCACCTATCACCAGGTGGGGTCGTCCGGGCAGGGGGCGCACGCCTTCACCGCGGGCCGGCCGCGACCTCTAGGCCGACGACCACATTGCCGGGGCTCCTCCTGTGCGGCGTCTGAAACCGGTGCACGGTTCTAACGTTATAGTATCTTCAGTTCATACAAATATGTATGTTTAATACGACTCCCAAGCGCCCAGACACACAGGTCGGGGTCCCGGCCCGGGGTCGCCTCGCCCCCGCGGCCGGAAACCGGGTGAGGCTCCCCAGTCCCGGCAGCCAGCACGCGGGGGGTTGCTAGGCAACCTGCGGCTCCCGGCAAGCGGCGGCGCCTAGAGATGACGCTGCCAGCCCGCGCCTGCGCCTGAACCCGCCTACTCGCGGCTCCCGCGTGCCGTTGGCCGGCGGGCAGATGGGGGCGGGCCTCGGCCAATGGGCGACGCCGCTCCAGGAGGCGGGACCGTGTTACCTTGGCGGCGCGCCTGCCGGAAGCCCGCGTCGGCGGCCACGCGCAGGTAGGCGAGGACCGCAGGGTCGGGGGTCGCGGGGCGGCTCCCAAGTGGGTGTGCGGGCCTGGATGGCGTCGGAGGGCACCGGCGGAGGCCCGCGGGGTGCGCGCGGGGTCCGAGCCGCCGGCTGCCCCAGGCTGTGCCCCTCGAGCCGGGCATCCCCTTCGCCACAAAGCGCTCGTTGACTGAAGCGTTCGGTGGGCTCCCGCGTGTCTGCGCTGTCCCGGGCCCCAGGCGGCCGCCGGGCTCGGCGGAAACGACGCCGACCCGGGGCGCTTGCGTTCTGAGGACACAGAATTAATAAGGTGTGGGAGCCTGCAGGAAAATAAGGCGGAGCAGGGCACCGCGAGCGAGTCGCGTCGGTGCCGGCAGACGCCCCAGGTCGAGGGATCCCGGGCGCAGCAGCAGCCGCTGCAGCAGGAGTACGAGCCGGAGAGCGGGGAAGGAGGCGCGCGGGGCAGCCACCTGCGCCCGCAAGGCCTGGACGAGGACGCGGACTCCTCTCCGAGAGAAATGGGAAGGTGTCCCGCAGAGCCTGACCTGGACGTTCTACGAGTCATTGTGCATGCTGTGTTGGAAAGGGGCTGGAGGGGCAAGGGCAGGGACCGTGAGTAATGCAGACGGGAGGGTAGTGACGGCACAGGGAGTGAAAGGTAGTCACTATCTTCGGGATGTGTTTTGGAGGCAAGGCCGACAGGGTTAATGGCTGTGTCAGATGCAAATGTGGGGCACCACAGTCTTTAGCTCGAGCAGAAGTCAGGATTTCCTGATGGCCGTTCATGGAGAGGACAGATGCCCCCAGGAAGATCAGAAGTGCGGATTTTGACGCCTTGCGCCTGAGATGATGTGTGTGGGTGTTGGTGATAGCGTGTACTAGTGCAATTCAGGGAGAAATTCCAAGTGGCTGGTAGATGGGAGGTGTTTAAAGCCGCGCAACTAGATGAGATCACTGAGGGAATGAGTGCAGGCCGTGAGGAAAGTGGGCAGGAAGCATGGAGCTCTTCAGTGCCCAGGCTCAGGAGGTGAAGAGGGAGGAGGAAGAGCAGGAGGAGGGTGTGGTGTCTTTTTCAGAAGCGGAGAGAAGGAAGCATCACCTGCCAAATGCTGCTGTTGGGTGGAATAGGGAGAGTACTGAGACTCGCCGTGAGATTTCACCTCTGTGGCGAGCAAAGCGGCAAGGGTGGATTTTGATCAGTAGTAACTGTTGCGGTAGGGACAAGACCGCGTGAACCGAATTCTCCTTAGGTCTGTCCAGGGGCGAGTGGGTGTTTTAAAGGGAGATTGAGGGAATGGGGAGGGGAAAGGGGAGGCACTCAGTCGCCTTAGGAAGTGAAACATTACAAAAACCAGGAAGGGGGGGTTGGTCCATGTGAAACCCACCCGGGGTTGCTGGTTAGCGCTTATCAAAGGTAGGCTGCTACCCTTCCACAGGGCTGTCGGGTGGGGTCTCCCCGTGTTGGCCGCATTCTTTTGGCAGCCTTGAGTTTTCTCAGGCAGGCTCTCTTTAAGGGCGCCAGGGTCATTTCAGGGATAGGGCCTTGAGCTGTTAGACACTGCATTAGTGGGCCAGGTGTGAGGCCCTTTGGGAGAGAGGAGCCTGGGTAGAGTTTGGTCACACAGCGCGTCTTTGTCCGTATGGAGTCGTTGTGATCTTGGGAAGAGCAGTTCTGGTGGAGGGGTTGGAGAGAGGAGGGACGGAAGGAGTTCCAGGCCGTGCAGGCGGCCCTACAGGGTTTTACTGCAGAAGGAGGCAGAAATAGGGAGAAGAGCATGTGGGATCGAGAGAGTTTTTATTATTGCCTGTGGGAAGCTTTAGTTGAGTGAGTAGATGGGAAGCCAGAACCGAGAAGGAGGGGCGGTGCTCAGAGTGATGTCCCTGCGCAGGTGGGGCTGGAACCCAGCTCACCAGTGGAGGGTTTGGCCTTGGTCAGAACCTGGCCCGTTTCCATCAGAACAGGAGAGGAGGGCAGGTGGGTAGATGTAGGGAGCTTGCAGTTCCCTTCCCCTTGTTTTGTGATCAGGAATTAAGGTTCTCAGCCAGAAGGGAGAAGACAGTGGAGGTTTGAGAGAGGAGAGGGGCGGCCAGGCAGGTGGCAGAGGTGGGGAATGTGGTGGATCCCCTGGTGAGGCTGAAGGGTGATTGGGCCCCGGGGTGCTGAGGGGGTTGAGCTGGAAAGATGGGAGGTGGGCTCGGTGAGTGAGTAGTGACAGGACTTCGAGATTGGCCATTGGAGGGACAGGGAGGGGTGGGTTAGGTACCAAGAGAGCAGAATGTGGAGGCCGTTCGTCTAAGTGGGCAAGTCAGAACTCGGACTAGGCTTGGATCAAAAGGGACAGGAATGAAGTCCCAGGCCGGCTCAGGCGCTAGGATCCCGCTCCTGGACTCCTCGGACTGATTTCCTCGAGGGCTGTGGAGTGAGGGCGCAGACCCTCCCGAGGGGGGCTTGGCCCTGTGAGTTGGAAGGTGTCCTTCCCTGTGGCCCCCAGGACACATCAGAGGTAACACGCGCTGGGTGAGAGGGGCCATTGGGGGCTGCGGGTGTGATTTTCAGATTTTAAAAGAATTTTTTCCTGTAGGGTCAGTTATTTTTTTTTAAGATCCTGTGGGGTTTCTTTTCAGGCCTGGGGACCCGGCAGCCTCAGCCGGTTGGCGCTGAAGCGTCCTGACCTGTGAGTGTCACCCCACCCAGACGGTTAGCCGCCGTGTGTGTGTCTGACCTGGGTCGTCAGCTTTCTGCTGGCGGAAGCATTTGCCCCACTGAACTGGAGCTGGGTATCTTAAAGCTTTTGTAGTAGAAATGACAAGAGTAGAAGGGGGAAAGCCATACTTGTAATTCTCACTTCCTAAAATGTTAATATACTGATGTGTTTCCTTCTAGTTTTTCTCTTTGTGTGTGTGTGTGTGTGTGTGCAATTTTCCTCACAAAACGACGGTCACGGGGTACACACGTAGCTTTGTGCCCCATCTTTGCCCTTGACGTTGCGCCATGAGCTCTTACTCCTGTGGCCGATGTTCTGCGCCGTCCTGCATAGGCCTGCCCCTTTGCACACGGGCATCAGTCGCTTTCCCAGTCCGCAGTCCACTGTTGTGGGACGGTCACGGTGTTTTCCGCTCCTCGATGTCAGAGGCGTTAGCAGGCTTTATACGGTGCAGTTGTCCCCCTTGTGTATGAATCTCAGCCCGTGGTTATTTCATCAGGAGAGGTTCCTGGAAGTGGAAAGCACTTGACGAATGTTATAAAATTGCCTTAAAGAAAGACTGCACCAATTTCTTCTCCTGTCAGCAGACATAATCCCGGACGGCCTTTTCACCATCCTGTGGCTAGCGCTGAATAATACAATTTTAAACAATGGCGTTTTTAACCTATCAAATTAGCTGGGTGATGTGTGCGTGCAGCTAAAAACCTCCAGCCGTAGCGGCCGAGGGGCAGAAAGGATGCCATCAGCCTTCCCCCCTCCCCCGCCAGGCCCCATCCCTGGAGGCCTGCGGTGTCCTCCCTCAGCTCTTTGTGCCGGGATCGCTTGCACACTTCCCGGTAGCGCGAGCTCAGTGCGTGACTCGGGTGTGCCAACCGTAGGAGCCATCGGTTGGTGTGCCCCTCTGACAGGGACGCCCCGGTTTCCTCACCCGCGTGCTGCCCTCAACGGCCACACGACGGAACCGAGTTCGTGCGTGTCCTGCACTTAGAACAGGACCTGGTGCCTGGTCAGCTCTCAGTAAAGGGCAGTTTTCAGAATCGACTCTCCCCCCCCCCCCCCCCCCCCCCCCCCCCCCCCCCCCCCCCGCAACGTGGCCTCCCTCTAGCCACCAAGTACAGGGCCACCTAGGGAAGCTGGCAGAGCCTGGGGAGCCTGCTGTTTTGCAGAAAGGCCTGGGAGGAAAAAGAAACCTAAAGGAGGGGTCTTGACCCCCGTGAGGCCCCACCTTCCCCCGGGGCTGCTTTCCTCACCACCGCGCTCTCCCTCTGCTGGCTCGTCCTCTGTTCTGGCTGCCCACCAGGAAGCTGATGCACACTTGTGGGCCCCGGGTGTGCCAGAGGCCGTAGACACGTGCACGCCGTCCTCAAAACCCTGTGAAATAGGGTTACCGCTAAGGGAAAAAAAGGAAAGAAAACCAATACAGGGGCATTGTGTTGCTAAATTTATTACAAATAATTGAGAGAGGTGTGAGGTTTTTTGTTTTTTTGTTTTTTTTAATCTTCCCGTGTTTTAATGAATTCACAGCGTTGTGTGACCGTCACCGCAACCTCGTGTCAGAACATTTTCCTTCTCCCAGGAGAGACCCCGGACCTATGAGCCCCTCCTGCCCCTTCCTCCGCCAGCCCTGAGCACCCACGGAGCTATGTTCCCGCTCTGTGCGGACTTGTCCTGGACACCGCGTGTAGGCGAGCTTGTACCGTGTGCGGTAACCCGCGACTGGCCCCTCTCCTGTGGCAGGACGGGGCTGAGTCGCCCGGTCAGTGCCGTCCATTGCGAGGGCGCCCCCACGTCTTGTTCCCTGTTCAGCAGTTGCTGGATGCGTAGGTTTTTTCACCTTTTGGTTACTATGACGAATGCTGCTGTGAACGTTAGTGTTGGAATTTTTACGTGGACGTGTTCGTTTTCTTTGGTAGGTATCTGCATGTGGAGCTGTTGGGACCCATGGTAACGTGTTGAACTTTTTTTTTTTTTTCCAACGTTTATTTATTTTTGGGACAGAGAGAGACAGAGCATGAACGGGGGAGGGGCAGAGAGAGAGGGAGACACAGAATCGGAAACAGGCTCCAGGCTCTGAGCCATCAGCCCAGAGCCTGACGCGGGGCCCGAACTCACAGACCGCGAGATCCGTGATCTGGCTGAAGTCGGACGCTTAACCGACTGCGCCATCCAGGCGCCCCTGAACTTTTTTTTTAAAGTAATCTCTACACCCAACGTCGGGCTTGAATTTATAACCCTGAGGTCAAGAGTCACATGCTCTACTGACTGCCAGCCAGGTGCCCCGACATGTTTAACTTTTTGAGGAACCACTGGGCTGTTGTACAGAGTGGCTGCACCATTTTATATCCCACCAGCGGTGCATAAGGGTTCCAAGTTTTCAGGCATCACCAGTATTTGTTACTGGAGCCAACCTAGGAATGTGAAGTGGGGTCATTTGATTTACATTTCCCTAACAATGGATGGTGTTGAGCATCTTTTCCTGTCCTCATTAGCCACTTGTGTGTTTGGGGAGTAATCCGAATTCAAATCCTTTGTCTGTTTTTTCACCAAGTTTGTCTTTTTTATTGGGTTGTAAGAATTCTTCACACATGGTGGATACAAGGCTCTTGTCAGTTACATGACCTGCAAGTATTTTTCCGTTTCTTGATGTTGTCTTTGTACTTCTTTGCTGGAATTATTTGCAGCACAAAAATTTTTAATTTTGAGAGGTCCACCATTCATTTTTTTTCTTTCGCTGTGTTTTTGTTTTGTTTTGTTTTTTTTGGTGTCCTGTGTAAGAAACTGTTGCCTAATCCAGGGTCATAAAGATGTACCCCTGTGTTTTAGTTCTTACACTTCGGTTTGTCATCCATTTTGAGTTAATTTTTGTGTTTGGTGTGAGGTAGGGCTCTCAGTTCATTGTTTTGCATGTGGAAGTTCAGGTGTCCCGGCACCTTTTGTTGAAAAGACTGTTCTTTTCCATTAAATGGTTTAGGCGCCCTTGTTGAAAATCACTGACCGTGCATGTAAGGAAATGTCTTCTATACCAAGCATCTGTTGTCTCAAAGTCATGAGACATACCATCTCTCAGAACTATTAAAAGAAACCTTTTTATAATATGGAAAAGTCTTTCTCCCTTTTTAGCAAATAGACTTAGTGATTACACTTTTTAATGATAGCTTACAGAAGGAATAAAGATTTAACTTAACTTTTGTGGTGACTGGTGTGTAAATATTTGCTAAACTTTTCTTATTTCCCCAACAAGGTAATTGGCTGATGGAGTCCTTTGTCTTTTCAAAGCCCCTGTGTCAACAGTCTCTTGTTCTTTCACGATTTCTTATTATACTGCTAATTGAAATTTGTAGCCTCTGGCTTTGAATACTTTTTTTTTAGGTAAAGCTTAATTAAAGACTGTGGAGCTTGGAATTTTTCTGATTCCACAACAGTGATACTCTTTCAATATGCTATAGCTGATCGTAGCCCCAACTGGGGCAGAAGGAGCCCTCCATGCTGGCTCTGTGTCCGCTGGAACGTGGCCCTATGTTCCTTGACTATCTCCTGCGTTTCAGCACAGCTTGATAACCCAGGTTCTCCTTGCACTTTCCTTGCTCTGCAAAGGTTCCCAGACCGGGAGTCTAAGGAGCTCCCCTCCCCGCTTCCTTTTTCATAGAGGATGGTGTTGAGAACCCAAATCTGGGCTCTCCGTGTACTCTGTTTCTACGCCTTTTCCACTGTGATCACCCTTTATGGTCACCTTTCCTGTAATGCTTTCCCTCTCTGTTCGGTTGCAGGTTACAGTTATGTCTCACGTGTCCTGTGTTTGTGTCCCCCATAAGCGTGTCACCTGTGTGTGAATAAGTCTCTTGGACTGAGAGGTCTAGCCTGGAGCAGCTCCTAGCACATGGTCGGCACTCTGCGGGTGGTGACAGAGTGACTGGCAAGTGCTGATGTACGTGGGTGGATTGCTTGGTGGCGGGGTGTGCGTGTTTCATTCCACCAGCTGCCCCCTTGACGTAATTTTCCCCTTTTGTCCCCGTGAAAACGGTTTTGCTTTGGGGGAAATCTACATCTCAGTAGCGTGTTCCTGGGGAGCCCACGTTCTCAGAACGCATCCAGCCTTTGCTCGCCTTCAGGGGGCCATCGCCCTCCATCTGCCGTCCCTGCCCACAGGCCCTTTAGGGGGGGTCCGGAGGCCCGGCTTTTGCACCTTTGCACCTGCCGTACCTTCTTCATCCGCACGCACCACTCCCCTCCCCCGCCTCCCCCTCCCCCTTCCCCTCCCCCTCCCCCTCCCCCTCCCCCTCCCCAGCCCTGCCCTTCACCGGCTTTCTCCCAGAGGCCTCCTGCCCCTATGTCACCTGCGCTCGCTTCTGTTCTACCTTCTCGGTAGCATTCATCCTCACGTAAAAGTATTTTCTCACCTGGACGATAGATCTCTCTTGCCCACCACAAGGGAAGCTTCACGAGGTCAAGGCTCTTGCGTGCCATGCAGTTCGCTCTGTGTTTGCCACCCCGCACAGTGCCTGGCACAGAGTTGGCGCTCACAAAGTATTTGTTGAACTTCTGTTGCTAGAGCTGGTGTTCAGAGAACAACATTGGGTTTCTGTCCCTTTTCCCGTATACACAGCCTTGAACCGCAGGTCTGAAGGTAAATTTTTAAAAAGACGTAGACATAAGTATACAATATGTACGTGTATAATTTACATGTGCCTGTAAAATCTGGAACATGGAGAATGTTAACTGGGAGTTAGTTGAGCATGAAAAAACGAAATACATTTTTATAGTTTGTTAGAACGAAAGCTGATATTAGTAGACCTTGTAAATACAGTTTGAAAGGACTGGCGTTAAAAAACACTCCGAGGTCTCCCCTCCCACATGCCCCCTTGCAGGAAACCTCTCGGAGGTTCCAGCAGCCACCGGCAGTGCCCCTCAGGGGAGGGCTCTCCCTGACCTGTCGGCCTTCAACCATTTCTGTTCCCTGTGGCGCGATCCCACGAAGGACGTGGGTTTTAGGGTTCCCGGGCTTTTCCTGGAGCTCTGCACACCACTGTGCTGGAGAAAGCACACCTGTCAGACGCCTCTCACACCGTGTCCTGCCTTATATGCGGCCCGGGTGGTGCTGCTTCCACAAGTCGAGGGGCCCGGCCCGGGCCCATCACCGTGACCGAATGCCCTAGCCACGGCGGCGACAGTCGCCTGCAACATCCCCAGATCGTGGGCGGTTTGCCTAGGGGATTTGACCTTTCCCCTAACTCGTGTAGATTTTCCATATTTTCTTTCTTTTAAATTTTGCTTATTTTGAGAGAGAGCAGAGGAGAGGGGCAGGGTTAGAGGGAGACAGAGAATCCCAAGCAGCCTCCGCGCTGTCAGCCCAGAGCCTGAGTGGGGCTTGAACTCCCGAACCGCCAGATTGTGACCTGAGCCAGGTGCTCAACCCACTGAGCCCCCCCCCCAGGCGCCCCTGCCTTTGTTTGGACTTTTATAGCGGGAGAGCGCTCTTCCCCTCGGTCACAAAAGTGACGTGGCCCAGGACCTCTCGTCACGCACTTAGCAGTTTACCTTCTCTGCTGCAGGATGGCAAAACGGAAGAGAAAAATTACCGAAATGACAGAGAAAAAGAACAAAAAACTGAAGAAGGCGTCAGCGAAGGAGATGCCACCCGCGGCCACACCGGGCACCGGGGAAGCGCACGCCGAGGTGGGCGCACGTGGGGTCCCAGTCCAGAGGGAGGGCGCAGCGAGGGCGGGGTGGGTTACAAGCCTTCGCGCTGCGGGGCTTCTGGGAGCGGCTGTAAGACAAGTAAGAGGGTGGTGCACTTCAGGTTCGAACACCACGACCGCCTTTCCTCGGGCACAGCGTCCACCGACCGCCGTTGGGGTGCCGTGCTGTCGGGGGCACTTGTGTCTGAGACGGGAGGCGGCGGGACAGCACGGGCTGCGCTCTCGGGAATGGGTGGAGTGCCGTGCACGCAGTGACGCGTGGAGCATGGCCGGGAGTCTGTCCTGAGGAATTCAGATCTTGGGGCGTCTGGGGGGCTCAGTCACTTGAGTGTCTGACTTTGGCTCCGGTCATGATCTCACAGTTTGGGAGTTCAAGCTCCACGTCAGGCTCGGCTGACAGTGCAAAGCCTGCTTGGGATTTTCTCTGTCCCTCTGTCTCTGCTCCACCGCGCCCACCGCCCCCCCCCCCACCTTGCACACGCATGCTCGCTCACGCTCTCTCTCAAAAATAAGTAAAAATAAACATTAAAAAAGAATTCAGTCACAACATACAAATGCTCATATTGAATGGGACAGAAGTCTGTTACAAAAATACGTGCACTTAAATTTGGTTCCTGGTCTGAGCGTTAACGCTTTTCTTGATTGGGCTGTCTTTACAATTTCTAGTATGCGGTTGATGGAAACAGTACAGGGTGTCACAAATTCTCCTAGATTACACATGAAGTAGAACGTGATTGGGCGCGTATCCCGTGGTGACGCGTGCATCTGTGGGCGGGCGCTGCTGTCTTCGGAGGGGACGGGATTTCCTGTGGGTCCACGCCTGCCTGGAAGCACCGAGAAGCTCGATCACACCGGTGAACGCGGGTGGAAGCGTTGTCTGGGCAGCATCGCTTAATTCCTTAAAGTCGGAGACTGTTCCTGTGATTTGGGGGCACGTTTGGTCCCAATGTGTTGTTAGAGATCGGCCATTGGATGACAACTTGGCGAGGTCCTTCTCCAGTCCTTGTGGAGGAAGAACTGGAAACCGTCTGACTCGGTCGGGGATGCGTCTCTGGCCAGTCGCTGTTGTTGTTTGTGGCACCCGTGATTCAGACCTGCCTCCACTTACGAGAGCCCTGTGGGCTCTTCTGCCCTCAGAAACGTCCCCAGCAGGTTTCAGGGTGACAGGTGGCTTTTCTCTCATAAGATGGGGAAAGGACCGTGGTGCAGGGGAGGAAGAGAGGAGGGCCCTCATGACAACGCCAACTCCTGACCGCAGGCCATTCTGGCCTTTTCTCTGAGCAGTTTCGGCGCGAGTACACATGGAGCGCGCATGGCGTTAGGGCCCTGGGAGCGCGCTCCTGAGACCACCCGTGCTGTAGACGCCTGGGCGAGTCTCTGTGTCCCTCAGGGGGTGTGCACCCAGTCCGATGACTCACTGGTCCGGGTCACTTGAGGCCTCCATCCACCGAGGCATCTCTGTGCTTTTGCCAGCTGGCTCCCAGGCCCCCGCCTAGTCCCTGGCGATTTATTTTTGATAGAGATAGAGCACAGGTAGGGGAGGGGCAGAGAGAGAAGGAGACCCAGAACCCGAAGCAGGCTCCAGGCTCCCAGCTGTCGGCACAGAGCCCGACGCGGGGCTCGAACTCACAGACCGCGCGATCGTGACCTGAGCTACCCAGGTGCCCCTCCTCCGTTTTTTTTTTTAAACTCCATTCTATCACCTTGGTGATTTTAAGTTTTGTTTAAAACTTGCAGTTTTCCTTTCGGAGTGGCCTGCTTTCCGGCTGCTAGCCCGGGGCAGGCCCCGCAGAACAGGGCAGGTTGACAGTAGCCGTGCACACAGGTTGGGATTTCTGCCTAACCTCGGGGGGACCTTCTTTCTGCTGAGTTCAGGTCATTTTTAAAAGTGTGTGATTGTTTTTTGTTATGAAAGCACACGTTGGTTAAAGTAGATTTGGAAGACGGAAGAGAAGCTTCTGGTTTCTCTTTTGAGGCCTACAGTTTTGTCGGGGTCTGTGGCGTAGTGGACAGAGTTGCTGCTAGAGTCCCGTGCACTTCCGCTTGGTTTTCGGTCCCTGGGGTGTTGACCTGGTGGCAGGCTGGCCCGGCTGAGGAGCAGGAAGCGGTGCATGGGAATGCGGGGCCCGGCCACCAGGGGTCGCCGCCCCTCCGCCTGCAGGCGGCCCGGGGTCCTCTCCCGGGAGGAGCTCCGGCCCAGCGCGGTTACTGGGCGGGAGCACTCGTAGGGGGAGTTCTCTGAGGTGCGGCACTTGTGGGCTTGTGTCCCAAAGACCCCTTCTTACATTGCCGGGCCGGTCTCCCAGGGAGGGGCTCTTCCAGGCGGACACACTTGGGCTGCGCTAATAAGAGGATTTCTTCACTCTGCTTTTCGTGGGAAATTATGGAAAAGCCACGTCAGGCTCATTTTTAAGGAAAGCACATGGAACACTGCACCTAATTTTGAGGCGGGCGGGTGGACCAGGCCTGGAGAGCACATCCCATTCCCCTGGGAGCTCGTGGAAAAGTACTGTGCTGTCCTCCCCCGCCCCCCCCCTCCCCGCCCTGCCCTGGCTGCAGGATCAAGCCCCAGAATCCATCCGCATGAGGAACAGAGAAGCCTCTGTCCCCACTTGGACCAGTGTGCCGTCCTCCCGGGACCGGCTGTCTGGATGGGCCCGTGGGAGCCCATGTGGCCACTTCCCACAGCACAAGCGCCCTGAGCCAGCGCCAGGAGGGCCAAAGTTTCCCCAGGGCTGGCCCTCCGTGGCCCCGGGGCAGCCTCCTCAGAGCCGCGCTTCCTGCTGGGAGGGGAGCCTTGGCACACCCAGCGGACTCCTCTCTGGCCCTCTTTTGTGCGCTCCGGAACGTAGGAAGCCGTTTGTGCGGCCCCGGGCGCTCAGAACCTCCCTTCTTTGCGCATCTCACCAGCCCGTTAGTTAACCTGAGGCCCTCGCCGCCCGAGGCCGGGAGAGGGTGTCTGTGACGCCCCCGGCACGGGCCGAGCCCTGCTAGTGCCTCCCTCAGCGCCCTGGATATGGTTCTGGCCGGCCGGCCGGCCGCGGGCCTCACTGGAGACCTGCCGCCCACACCACGCCCTCTCCCGCCGTCCTGCTGCGTGAGGGACGCGGGAAGTCAGGGTCCATGGACCCGTCCTCTGCACCAGGGAGTCTCTGCCTGCTTCACGGCTTCTTGAAACCCTCCCGCGAGCCTGGGCGTCGGGCCGTACAGGCCCGCCTTCAAGCTGCTGGGCCCCTTCCTTTGAGAGGGTGGCGAGGGTTAAATCTTAGACAGCAGGTGTGTCCCGAGAGGTTGCCGACCCGTCATCAGTCATCAGTTGGGAGTGGAAGGGGCAGAAGCCCAGGGGTTGCTCCCGAGGGTCTCCCCACCACCGCCGAGGAGATAGTCCACCGTTCGGTTTTGTCCCGGACAGCGAGCCCCACGACAGGGAGACATCACGCGGCTGCCCCACTCACGGGCCAGTCAGGCCCCTGCAAGCCTCGGTGGGCACCCGGCAGGGGCGCTGCGGTGCCCAGGCCCTTGGTTGCCTGGAGGCAGAGGCGTGGCTGGCAGTGAGTAGGGCCCTCCTCCCCCGTCTCTTGGGTGAGAACCCCTGCGTTTGCCCGAGACCGTCCTGATCACAGTGGAGTCCTCAGGCCCAGTGGCCCCGGGTGTGGCCCGTCCTGGTCTCACACACGAGTTGACCGGAGAGGCGGCCGCTTGCCCAGTCGCTCAGCTCTCAGCTGGCTGGGGCAGAGGAGGGACTCCCACTTGGGCCTCCTGTGTCTGCTTCCCTTTCGGAGCACCCAAGGAAGACAGGGACCCACGGGGTGCCTGGCCTGACTCCTCAGTGTAACTGGGCTGAGGGCTGCCGGCCAGCGGGCGGCTCAGCCGCGTGCGGGGGCGGCGAGGCCCAGCACCGTCTAAGGAATAACGCGGCTCCTTTGGGGCACCCATTTCTGCACTGCTGTCAACGCGGGTGTTGTGTCGGGAGAAGGACCCCGGATTTGTCCGGCAGACCACCCCACGCTGGGAGTGAATGGGTTCCTGGAGCCCAGAGGGCACGGTGGCAATAGCAAGTACTTTTCTTCTTGCAGAATGTGACATGCCGTGCATAAGCTGGGTGGCTCCCCAGTTCCCCGTGCCACCCCGCGTGCTCTGTGTGTTTTCACGGGCCCGACTGGAGCGTGGCGGGTGACAGCGGGGCTGAGAGAGGCTGGGCCCCGCACCACCACACCCTCAGCGGCCGTGGAGTGGAGTGTCGCCTGTCTGGAAGGGAGACACCTGCTCCATACGGGACCACCCTCTTCTCTTCGTTTGTGATCTTGAAATCGGGATAGGAATTACGTGGGTGTCAAGCCGGCGAACGCTTCCGAAAACCGTCACGCGAGGTTGTGAACTTCGCGGCCTTGAGAATTTGCTCAGAACCAAAGTACTTCCTAATGGTGTTTTGCCTCAAGAAATACGCGGGTCTGGCAGTGGAGTTTTGGTTGTGAAAGTAGCAGCTGAGGGGTTGCCAATCTTTACAGGCAGCTCCCCGGGAGCCTGAATTCCCCTGTTGCGTTGTCTTTGTTTTCTCCTTTGTGACTACTGAACGTGGACTTGTCAGCCAGTTAGTTATAAAGTGATGGCCGTGCAGGGCTGGGGGAGTTGGAGAAAAGGGACCCAGAGAAATTCCCTGATAGCCCCGAGGCTCCCGGTGAGGTGTAGGGGACCGAAGTCCCCCTCGTCCTGTCATGGTGACCTCTGCTGCCTCCTGAGGGCTTTCCTTTTCACTGCCCAGTAATGTCTCACCCACTGCACGTCCCACGTGTTTGTTTCTCCGTTCCCTGGTCTTTGGACTTTTAGCTCGTTTCCACTTTGGGGCTATGGGGAGTATGCTGTGACTGTATGCGAGGTTTTCTGTTTTCCTTTCTCTTGGGTAAATTCTCAGGACTCAGATGGACCACAGTGTAAGTGTATGTTTACTTTTTTATTTTTTTTTTAAGAGAGCGTGAGTGGGGGGAGGGGCAGAGAGAACGGGAGAGAGAATCTTAAGCAGGCGCCACGCTCAGCACTGGGCCCCGCACAGGTCTTGATCTCGCAACCCTGATGGCCTGACTGGTGCCAAAATCAAGAGTCGGTCGCTCAGCCACCTGAGCCACCGGGCACCCCGTGTGTTTACGTGTGCGAGGAGCTGCCAGGCCGTCTTCCACGCCGGCACGCGGGGCGCTGGTGCTCTGTGTGTTTGTCAGCACTTGTTGTTGTCGGTATTTTTTGTTTTGGCCGCTCTCGGGAACGTGGTTTTCACAAGCAGCTGCTTGAGGCGTAACTGACGTGGGGGAA
This sequence comes from Felis catus, assembly GCF_018350175.1. Taxonomy (NCBI): domain Eukaryota; kingdom Metazoa; phylum Chordata; class Mammalia; order Carnivora; family Felidae; genus Felis; species Felis catus. The sequence goes on along the minus strand of NC_058383.1, from coordinate 1,058,224 downwards.
ACCACCCGCATTGAAATAATTTCTCGTAGTTTCTGCCCCGGTCGCTGACGGGCGTGAGCATCTGGCAAGCCTTGTTTCTGTGCGTAAGGTCCCGTTGGTGAAGTGCTCGCACAGCTCTCTTCCCGCTCTTAGTGGCGGGTTTTCTTACGGTGGAGTGTTGAGAGTTTGTTACCTATTTAAGATGTAGGTGTTTTATCCGATTTCCGTTTGGAAGCGCATTCTCTCCTGATCCGTGGGTCCCCTTCTCATTTGCCAGCAGTGGCTTTTGAAGAGCAGGAGTTCTGACTTCTGATAAAGTCTGACTTACCTGTTTTTCTTGTACGGTTGTACTTGGGTTGTACTTTCTGTTAACACGTCGTCAGGGGTGTGTCCGGAGATGCTTCCAAGTCCGCAAGTGTGGATCTTCGTGGATCTTCCGAAATGTTAGGATTTCCCCGGGTGGGGCGGTGGCATGTCTCACGGCCGCCCTCTTAACGGTCAGTTAACCTCGTTTCCCACGTGGATGCGCCTGCCCGGCACCGGAGTGCCGTTGTGCACGTGTGCGACCTCTTCTCTGGGCCCCCAGGGGCCGGAGCGGCGGGGGGACGGCGTGTGGCCAGTGCCAGGGGAGAGACGTCCGGGCCCGAGGCCGGCGCTGGCGTCTGCCTCCCCTGTGTGCCCTTCTGCAGCCCGTTTTATTGGTGTTGTCCTGGTCAGCAGTGGGACTGAGACGTTTTTCAGTCACTTATGGAGCGTCTTTGTCCTGTGAGTGTCCTCACCACATCTTTCTCCTCTTTTCCCGGTGCTTTGGTTGCCTTTTTGTGCACGTTTTACACATGCTTTGTCCCAGTTTGACTTTGATGACGACATTCTCCGTGCGTGCAGGCAGATGTCAGTCCTCATCCCAGAGATAATGGCCGCCTTCTCCCTCCCACTGTCACTTACGAGCATTTTCTCTTCTGTATTTTCCTCTCAGCTGGGCTGCACAGCAGTCCATAAACGTGTTATATTTAACTTGCTTGTCACCGCGCTGCTCCCTTCTTCAGGTTTTATAGGCGTGTTTTAATATTGAGTAGAGTAAGTACCTCCAGTTGTCATGTGGACCCTGTTTTTGGATGTTTTCACCTAGTTTCTTATTTGTACGAGGTTTGGAATCAGCTTCCACGTTTCATGAAAAGTCTTTTGGGGCGCCCGGGTGGCTCAGTCGGTTAAGCGTCCGACTTCAGCTCAGGTCATGATCTCACGGTGCGTGAGTTCGAGTCCCACTCGGGCTCTGTGCTGTCAGTCCAGAGCCTGGAGCCTGCTTCAGATTCTGTGTCTCCCTCTCTCTCTGCCCTTCCCCCGCTCACATTCTGTCTCTCTCTATCAAAAAAATGAATAAACGTTAAAATATTAAAAAAAAAAAAAGGAAAGTCTTTTGTGCTTTTTTGAGGTTGTTTTTATGTCATTCAGACGATCATGCTTCTCTCCTAGGAGATTTGCGTGTCTCGCCAGGAGCAAGTGACCTGGGTAGGGTCCCTGTGGCAAGCACGGGGCAGATCCCATCGGTCTGTCTTTCCCTGTCACACGATATCAAAATACACAAACTACAACTCAGGAATGGAGTCTGGGCCCCCGCAGAGGACACTCCCAGGCCTCCTGGGCCCGCTCTGACCGTCTCCGCCCGGGCACACGGTATGCCCTCTTCTCCGTCCGGGCAGAGGCTGGCTGTCCCCCCTTCCTTTCAGAAACTGACCTTTCTGGCCTGACCAAGCTTTTCGTTTTCTTCTACCCACTATGTCCTCACACTCTGCATGGTGAGCCTTCACCTGACTGTTCCGTAACCAGTCAAACCCAGCGGCAGCTCATGGGGATCAAACTGGGACGTGAACTTGTTGAGCAAGTAGGTATTAAACACTGGTTTTTGTGTTGCTATGGGAAGAAGTTTTATTTTAACGTTGAATTAACTTAGGTGTTTTCGTATATAGTAGGTCATAGGAGCGTTCATGGTTATGTATTTTTTTCAACCGATTCTAATAATTTGTGGCAAGAATTCTTCAGTTTTATAAAGGAAGGTGAATCAGGCAAGATGATCTTTTCTTTTTTTTTTATTATGGGGGTTGGGGTAGAGTTTAGACGGCTTTAGGACGATGGCCTCCTCTTTGTCGTTACCTGCACTGGCTTTTCTCACGTATAACTTGCAGTAAAACAACAGCAGGTGTGTCAAATTGTACGTGTTTGAGACAGAGCCATGGTTAAGTCACCGTGTCGCTTAGCGTCTGGGTTTACAGCCAGCGGTAGCTGTTGGGGTGGAAAAATCACACAGAATGTGAGAAAACCCAATGATGGACGAGTTGTGACCTTGGAAGTAGGGAGTGTCTCTCGCCGACTTCCTCCCATTTGCAGTAAGAGGCGAACGGCAATTGGATTGGCACCAGAGGGCAACCTGGCACAGGCCGGATCTCGGCTTGGGTGTTTCCATACAAACAGAAAGGACCTGTGTCTGCGGCTGTTTTCATCTCAGTACATGCGTGCGGAGCACTGGGTGAAATTTAACGTCTGTACATGATTAAAAACAATCTCTCAGGGGTGCCTGGGTGGCCTAGTCGGTTGAAAATCTGACTTTGGCTTAGGTCATGATCTTGCGGTTGTCGAGTTTGAGCCCCACATTGGGCTCGCTGCTGTCGGTCAGAGCCCGCTTCAGATCCTCTGTGTCTGTCTGTCTGTCTGTCTGTCTCTCTCTCTGCCCCTCCCCCACTTGCGCTCTCTCTCAAAAAAAAACCTAAAAAACAATCTCATTCCCCCTGCCCCCCCCCCCCAGAAGTAGACTCTCCCCCTTAAGAAAACAATAAAGGTCTATTACAAAACCAGACACATCTTTTTAGCTCTTACTTCTCTCAAAAGGTGAGAATGTCTCAAGAAACCAGAGACTTTAGGAGCACCTGGCTGGCCCAGAGTGTGCGACTCTTGACCTCAGTCAGGGTCCTGAGTTGAGGTGCACGTTGGGCGTGGAACCTGCTTCATTAAAAAAAAAACAAAACAAAGCAAAACAGAGACTTGGAAGTTCTTCACCGGAATCTTAGCTTTCACACTCCGCAGCTGGTGGAGGACGCCATTTTATACGTTCACACGCACAGAGCACACTCACTTGTAGAGCACACTCACGCATAGCAGACTCACAGCACTCATGTAGAGCACACTCCCACGCGCCGAGCACACGAAGCCCACGCGGAGGCCGTGTGGGGCTCTCCGGCAGAAGGGCGCTCCGGAACGGTGGAGAGGCTGAGGATGCCCAGGATGGCTCTCTGCCGCTGGGCTCTCCACCTCGCCGGGGGTGGGGGTGAGGGGGGGGTGGGGGAGGGCCCTGGCCTCCGAGCCCGTCCCCTCAGCCCGGGAGGCGGCCAGAGCCGAAGCCCCTGACTTCCGGGCACCGGCGGGTGGCCTCGGGGCAGAGTGGCCCCCGTGTCCTGCGATGTCTCTGGGGACTAGCTTCTGGGTACCGCTCGGTTTGGGTCTGCAGATGCCCCGTTTCATCAGTTCTTTGACGCTTTATGAAAATGGTCATTTTTTGGTCTCTCGGTCAGTGTTTTTGGTCGCCATCCTTTCCCCACCTGGCCAGAGAGTGGGTCTGAGGCAGATCAGGGCTTGGCAGATCTCTCCTTTCGGGCCAGCGTTGTGGTCTCCGTCGCTGCTCAGGCTGCCCGTGGGGGGCAGAAGCACACAGACGGCACGTAAAGAAACGGCCATGTGCAGATGCGGTGTATTTACCCCGATAGGCGGGCACAGGGGACTCGGCCCAGAGCGCGCATCCCCCTGCTGCGAGGCGTCCGGCGCGCCGGCGCTGGCCTCTGGAGCAGTGCTTCCTGGCAGGGGTCTTCCTGCCCCAAGTTCCTGGGTCTCCACGGTATGAAAGGAAGCCCGGGGATTGTACTTGGGGTAAAGGGTGGCCCGTATCTGGGGCCCTGGGAGGCTTGGCAGGCCTCTGGGTTTGTCCCGGGGACCGATGACGGCCCTGTGTCATTGCTGCGGGGGAAAGGTGGCCGTGGACACCGCCACACGGAGGGCTAATTAGGAAAACAATACGGCATCTGTGACCGGCAGGAGGACGTTTGGTTTGAAATATAAAATTAGTATCTATGTAGACGGGAAGTTGGACCACCGAGAGAGTGGTCCTAACGTGCCGCTTCCTGAGCGCGGGCACTCGTGTTCTCTTCTGGACGCGAGCCCCGGCGGTCCAGGGTGCAAGCGTGGGGCCCTTTGGCCACCTGAGTGGCTCCTCTGTCCTGTGTGGACGTGGAGGCCGCTGCCTGAGCTGGCTGCAGCTTGCTGGAGAAGCGGATACACATCCGCGGAGCCCGGAAGCCGTGACCGGAAACCGCACGAGGAAGCTCGCCGGAGGGTTCCAGAGGCTGCGGGTGACGCAGAGGACAAAACCTTCTGCGGGCGTGCTAGGGGGCATCTGGGTTCTCCCCTGCTCAGCCGCCGTGGGACGGTTGGGGGGGCCCGGGGGCCCGAGGCCCGTTTTAAGGAGCTGACCTCAGGGCGGTGCGGCGAGTCCCCGACGCTGCCTGTAAGCGCTGGAGGGGCTTTCCGGTGTCACAGTGGGCCGTGTACCGTGCACGCACGCTCCCTCCTGCTCTCTGTCACACCCGGGAACAGGGGCCGGAAGCACAGGGAGGTAGATGTTGGCCTCGATGAGGCGGTCCCTGAGAAAGTCAGCCATCTAATAAACGGGCGAGTTCTCCTGTCCTTGGGCAAGTCCAGCCGAGACAGGGTGGACGTTTAGGGGTCACGCTGGGAGGCTTCCTCCGGGAGGGGGCTGGAAGTGGTGCCCTGTGAGGCCCTTCTAGTGCTCTGGGCCCATTCCACCCGCTCTGTGTCCCCTGGAGCCAGGCGGTCCCTTAGCAACCTCTGATGATACCACGGGACCTTCTCCACGCGACGGGACGGGCCTTCTCCCAGCCGCTGCCGAGCGTCCGTGCTCGTGCTTGCGGGTGTGCTCCTGTGTGTACATTCCTGCGTGCGCTCGAGTGCTGGCGTGTGTGTGTGTGTGCGTGCACCCATGCGTGTGCCTGCGTCTGAGTGCGGTTCTGTCACAGCTTGGATCCCTGTAGCCGCCAGCGCGGTCAAGGCTTAGAAGTGCTCTGTCGCTGCACGGCTCCCTTGGGCCCTACCGTTCTAACCACTCACCCACTGAGTGAAGGACATTTGGGTCGTTTCCAGATCGTGGCTTTTGGGGGTAAAGCTTCTGTGAACACCCCCGAGCAGCAGCGCTCGCTTCTCTGGGGAGATGCCCGGAGCATGGCCGCGGGCCGGGCCGGCTGGTAAGGCACGTTTTTTGACGTCCCGAACACGCGGCTCTCCTCCCTTCCGCTCCCGCCGTCACCGTGCGCGAGGTGAGCTCCTCAGCACGCTCACCAGCGTTCGGTGTTTCTGTTCGTTATTTCAGTCGTTCTGATGTCTGTGCTCACGTTTCAAAGCGGACAGCCGGAAGCGCCCTGGGAATTAACTTCCCGCTCGGGGATTGGCGACACGTGCTCCTGGCTTGGAAACCGCCGTGGGCTGGTATTGGCGTATTGCCCCGGCCTCGTGGTGGCGCCGCCCTGGCGGGCCCAGCTGTGATGTGCCCTCGTCTGCCCTGCCCGCGTGCGACATCCTTTTTCTCCAGGGGCTTAAGAGTGGTGGTCTTCACTGGGCGGCGCTCAGAGTTGGCTGGCACGGGTCCGCGGTCTGTTAGGCCGGCCTCGGTGTGCCCCACGGTCTCCACGGTGGAGACACGGTTTCTCCAATCACTTGTCACATCTGGAGAATTGCAGAAAACCTAGAAGCTGATCAGCTTCCCTGCTGCCGTGGAGACCTGGCAATTGTCATTCTGGGCCAGAGAAAACAGTCTCCCCGCCCCCACCCCCCCACCCACCCCCGCCAGCCCCGCCGTCCACCGGCCATAGCTAATGCCCTCACTGCTGCGGCCGTCAGCCCGGGAGATGTGTGTAACTTTGCCTCCTTGTGCTCAGCAGAGAGCAACTCGGCAAAGTGGAATTTTAAAAAAGCAACGTTTGTTGTTTTTCCTGAGTTATACATGGCCAGTGTGAAAAAGAAAGAAGGAGAAACTGGAGAAAAGCACATGGAAGGAATCAGGCTGACAGCCTCGCGGTGAACGTCGCGGACACGTTCTCCATGTTTTCACGGTGGGTGTACTCTATTTCACATACACGAGAGTACCCACATCGGCTCTGGGTGCTAGGGTTTCCGTGTTTTCTGGTACGACCAAGAAGAGGGTAGCTCGTGGTTGCTTTCATTTCAGCTTCTTTGATCATGACCGCAAACGGTCATTCTCCGTGTACATGTTGGTCATGTGCTTTTGCAGCTTCTAGATTTTTTACCAGGTCTTTTGCAAAGTTGACCTTCTCTGTATTGATTTGAAAACACTGCTCATGCTAAGGGTTCTTCATCTTTTTTTTTTTTTTAAGAAAGAGAGGCAGGGAGAGAGGGAGATCGAGAATCCCAAGCAGGCTGCACACTGACAGCACAGAGCCCGACATGGGGCTCGTCTCACAAACCATGAGATCACGATCCGAGCCGAAATCGGGTCGGATGCTTAACCCACTGAGGCACCCAGGATCCCCCTTTCATCTTTCTTTTACGTGTCAGGTAGTTTTCCAGTCACGTTACTCTTGTTTTTGGCTTTTGCCCTAAGCAGACAGCCCTCTGCCTCTCCCAGCCTGCAGGAGCTTCCTGCCGCTTCTGGGCCCTGCACCGGCCTCCCTGGCGAAGGCCTTGCTGCCTCCCCACACCCCGTCTTGTCCCATGCCCCCTCGGGGTTCCGTTTCTCTAGCCGTTAGAGAAAGACGAGGGTCGAGCAGCGAGGCATCGCCAGGGGCCTCCCGTTCGAGGTCTGGCTTCTCAGCCTCTGCCATACTTGGACCGGCTCTGCCCCCTTGGCTGGGGGTGGCCCTGGGTTTTGACGGCCGGGTTTAGCTTTCACTGGTGATGTGGGTCCTTCTACGTCTAGTGTCTCCAAAGGCAGATCCCAGGGAAGCTGAGAGTGGTTGCCTGGGGGTTATCAGCACGTGCCCCCGTGGGTGAAGTCCCCCCACCGACCAAGTACTTGGCCCCACTGAGCCTGTCTCCTGTTGTCTAGGAGCGCCTGGCAGCCCTCTGGCCCTGGCTGGGCCGCACTGTGTTGTTGCCCGCCTACAGTCCCTCAGCCCTGCGGGATGGGCTTGGGTGTGGCTCCCGCACCGTGCGGTGCTGGGGCCTGAGTCATTCTCTGTGGGGAGTGGGTGCATGTGGTTCGGGTCCCCTCAGACGAAGGTGAGGAGGGAAGAGGTTGCCTGGTGGACAGAAGGGAGTCTTTGCTGGCTGTGCACCCGGTTAAGTGCCGGACCCTGAGACGTCGCTACAGATGGGAGCCCAGAGGCCAGAGCCAAGTTAGGGCCTCGTTGGGGGAAAGGCCGTGGCCCTCAGCCCTGGTCCAGGCTCTGACACTGCCCCCAGAACAACCGTGGCACGTTAGTTAACTACTGCCAGTTGTCATGCCCGAGAACTCACTGTGCTCCAGGGAGGCCGTAGGCTGCATGGTGACCTGGGGGTCAGGTGGCATGGGGGCTGTGACCCCTAGGAGAGTGAGCTTGGCTCGGTAGCCGTGTGGGAGTCACCAGAAAAGGGCTCTGTGCCATAGGTGACCTGGAGCCTGTCAGGTCGTCAGCCTGTCGTGAAATTTTAGGTCACGCACGTGCGTAGAGCCCTTGCCAGTCTGGTGGACTGGCTGACGTGAGAAACACCCTGTCCCGCTTCAGGCGCGTGAGCGTGTGGAAGAAGCGTGACAGCAGAACCGTATGGCGTAGCTGAAAGCGAGCCACGAGTGAGAGATACAGAAGCTCGAGGCCAGACTGGTGAGCGAAACTGGAGCCGGCGGGCCCAGAGTCATCGGAACCGGGCTCGTGTTCTAACAGTGGCACGGCCACGCGAGGTGGCCCGCCCCCTCACGGGCAGGTGGTGGAGCCGGACTCCGGCCCCGAAGCCAAGAGCCATAAATTGGAAAATCCTACCCATTGGGCAGATAGAGCAGGCAGGCAGGGTGGACGAAGAAAGAGCCCATGATGGAGAATCAGAATCCCAAACCCACGGCGTGCGTGGGGGCCAGACCCAAAATTTCAGTGACCCGCGACCTGGGAGCCCCCAGCCAAGAAGTTCACCGGGAGACCTGTTTGGACCTCCGGCAGAGATCAGTGCAGAACCGGCCCCCGGGGCGTCCCACGGAGAACGGCCCTCCTGAAGACTTCCACGGCGGAACAGCCCGGTCCACGGGACCACGGGAGGAGGGAACCGTGGTGACAGTCCGCCGGCAGGACGGGGGACGGAATTCACAAGAAACACGAGGCAGGGCACCTGGGCGAGGCTAAATGGGTTTGCGGTTTTGGGGGGATGAAGGGAGGGAGAGTCAGGATTCTGTCCCGTCTCCCCCAGCCTGGGAACAAACGGGAAGCTGAAGCGGAATCTGACCGAGACAGCAAAGGCAGAGGCGTCGGCGTGGAGCCCAACAGCGGGCCCAGGGGGCCGAGCGGGCCGAGAGAGGTGAGCACCTGACCGGGTGTGCAGAGTGCAGGGCGGCGGGGGCCCGGCGGGGGCCCTGTGGCGCTACTCCTCTGGAGTGCGGAGGGAGGGGAGGGACGGTGGCCAAGGGCAGGGTTTGAAGGTGACCTGGCGTGTGTGTTGCAGGGGCGCGTCTGGTCCCTAACTCCCGCTGGTGCCCAGCAAGGCAGCCTGGGGGGGGGGGGGGGCGACAGGCAGGGCGGGGCTGGCTGGCGGGAGGGAGCGGGGTCCGGGGCCCAGACGGCCGCTTCCCAGGCTGTCACCCCGAATCCTGGCAAATGGGAGGCCCGAGGTCGTGGCCTGAAGCTGACGTGGGAGGTGTGCTTCACCGGGAGTGACGTCGGATGGCAAGAGTGGTTTCTGGGAGTTTTCCGGTGTCTACAGATCGTGAACCAGCAGCGTTCTTTCAGGGGAGAGCTTGGCCGGGGAGAAAGATGGAAAATGAGTCAAATCTTGGTAACTTTTTCCCTCGAGACGCTGCCGCGCAGCCTGGGGTCCCCCACCGGGGACACCGCCTAGCGGACTGCCGGGCGCACACGTTTCTTGACCTGGCTCCTTTCTCGGGCCTTCGTCCTGGTCGTGGCCTGGATTGTCCGCGGCGCCCAGGCACACCTGGGAGGCGGGGGAGGAACCTGCTCGCCTGTCTTTGCCGAGAGCGATTCGGGGGCGCCCGCATCTGTGCGTGAGCGGCCTGCTGTGTGCGCCGTGTGACCACGCATCGTGCCGGGGGGCCTGCGGACCTTCGCCGGCCCGGCACAAGGTGGTCGTGCCGACCGGCGTCCGAGAACACCGACAGACGAGAAAAGAGCTGCTTTCGGATAAGTCGCGCATGCCGTGTGCCCTGGAAATGCTTCGCCTGTTGACTAAAGTGGCCTGCAAACAATGAAAAAAGAAAGTTAACGGAGGAGGCCCCCTCCGGCTGCTGACGTCGGCGCGTTCCGTTTTGCGTGTCCTTTCCATTCCGGAGATGCCGGTCTGGGCATGCGTCTCTCGCACGTGAGCTCTTCGTGTGTCGCTCGATTTACGCCTCCAGGAGCGTTCTTCGTGTTTGAAGACAGAGCCCCCACCCCACGCCAGGCATGTAGAGCACAGCCATGGTGAGGAATGCAGAAGACGTGGAAAAGCCGAGAGAAATGTCTGGTGCCTGAGCACATCTGTATTTTTCCAGACGTGCTTAGCTTTCAGGCAGGCGGGCACACTTCACTTCATCACGCGAGTCTGTGAACCGAGCCGGGATCCGACTGTCACTGCCATTTTGGAGACTGAACTGTGCTCCATCGCCCCCCCCCGCCAACCCCGTCCCCGGGTTTGGGTGGCTCCACCCCATCCCCTGCTCTCCTTCATGCCCGGCGTCGTCACCCCCTGTTCCACCACAGCCCTGGGAGCCCCAGCCCAGACGCTCCCCCCTCCTGCCTCGGAAAGCAGAGCCCGCCCGGAACCTGGCCTCCCGAGTGAGTCTCTGCTTCGGTGGCTTGTTTTTTTGTTTTTCTTCCCTCTTCGCCTTAGAGGGGGTGTCCTGTGGTCTCGAGAGCTCTTGGCCCTGGCGCGCGTGGGTGTTTTAAAGCTATTGGGAAATTCTGCCCCGGAGGTGCCAGGAGCCGACTGGTGACGTGTGTGCGCGCCTTCCCAGGTGGTTTTGCCCAGGGCCGCCGGGCCGCTTCCTTCACCAGAACCACTCTTCTGCAAGGTCACGCGTAGTAATAAAACAACATGCTTCCTGCCTTGCCCTCCTCCTGCTGGAATTATCGCCACTTCCTGGCTGTTCAGAGGAAGCCACCAAATTTGTTGTTTTCAGTCGAGTGGACACCACATTTATTTAAGGAAGCTTATTTCATTATAACATTCGCTAACGTTTATAAGGAATATTAATCGCTGGCTAATCAGACAACGTGCGCAAGAAAGCTCTCCCATTTCGGGTCTGAAATACCGGAATGGGCAGATGAGCCTGAATATTTGTTCAATCTTTTCAAAATTATTTTTGTAATGGTATGAAAACATTTCCCAGGATGGAGTATTCACAGCTGGGAAAACAGTCGCCGCTTTGAAGATGGTTTTCCCAGGCACAGAGCTCACGTCTCCTGCTGCGAGGAGCGTAAACAGTGTAACAGTGCCTAGTGAAACTTGCCGTTCTCTTGGTGAGTTTTCGTGGCATACGATGGCCTTCTTCCGGCCAGGCCGCACGGTCCCCTGTCGGGAATATGCGTTTGCAAACCTGGAGGAGACCGAACGGCAGTCTGCCCAAACAGGCCAGGGAAGCAGGTGCGGGTGTCGGACTCCCCGGGTGCTGAGTAGCTCACTTTGTGCTCATAGGTCGTATCTTTCAAGGTTGAGAATGAAAGTGGAGGTTGAAGTCTTGGCTCTCACCGACCCATCAGGTTGGTCTGGACGATGCCGTCCTTACCTCCCCCAAGCCTCTGTTGGCCCCGGGGCCCCACACGTTCGCTTGGACTCCACACAGCCGCCACCCGAAGCCCCCTGGCCTGGGTACCAGGTCGTGGTTCGGCGCAGGTCGGAAGCGTGTGGCTGCTGGACGTCAGGCTGGGACGACTGTCCAGGGCCCGCCACCGGGAATACCGCAGGCGGGGCACGGGGCTCAGCGTGCAAGATGGGCTCGGCGACTGTGTTGGAAAGGAACCAAAAAGTAGGATCTAAGGAAGTCTGAGGTTTACACATCTGTATCAGGGTATAGGCCAACGCCCGAAGCACAGAGCGCCCGAGGTCCGGTACCTTAAGTAGACTAGAAGTTTATTCCACAGGCCGGGGGGTGAGTAGCCAGGAACCCAGGCCCCCTTCGCCTTACTGCTCTGCCTCCCCCTGGGGTGCCGTCCCTGCTGTGGGGTCAGCGGTGGCTCGCTCTGCACCAGTGTTTTAGTTCCGGGGCAGGGGACAGTCGGAGCACGGGTCAGTGGCTTCATCTTCACAGAGGTGGCTGGGATGCTGCGTGCCTTCCGCTCACGCCCTGCTGGCCCCACCCGGGTCATCGGCCCGTCTGGCTGCGGGCGAGGCGTTGACCGTCACCCCCGCCTGGGCAGCCGGGAACCCGGTCAAAACCGGGGGCTGTGTTCCCAGCGGCAGGAAGGGAAACGTGGGCGCTGGGGGAGTCTGCGACGGGCGGGACCGCCTCGTCGTCAAGTTCCGAGGGGAGGCCTGCGGGCAGCGCTTAGTGCCGCGGGCTTGTTGGGTGACCTGGGTTTCGGCAGGGCAGCGGCACGCGGCGTGACCTTGGCACCCGGCTTCTCCCTGATGTACGTCCAATGGGGATCGCGCGCGGGTAGCGCACAGGCAGCCACAAGGGTGCGTGAGGTAACAGATGGAATGGCTGACGCGGTTCCTGCCACGGGTAAGTGCTTAAGAAGTGGCCGTTGCTCCTGTGCTCGTTGGAACGAGTGACACTGTGGTCACACGCATCCCTTTGGGATGCGTGGGGTTGATGTTTGCCTAGGTGGCCCAGAAGCGGATTTGAGCAAACCTCTGCGTTTGCTGAGCGCAGTTTGGTGACTTAGCGTTCTGTTCACATTGTCACTATAAAACCCGGTAAGTAGAGTCTGGCTGCGGCATCAGAACCCGCAGAAGCCTCCCACTTCCCTTCCCCTTGACCTGACTCCTCTGTGCTCCAGCATCACATCTGAGAAGTCGGGGTGGCCGCAGACCCGGCCCGTGGCAGGCAGGGGACCTGAGACCGCGCACGGGAGACGTGTGGCGCGGCCCTGGGCGGTGGTCAGCACTCAGTACGTGTCGTTGTGACTTGTTCTTTTAATCAAGTAATGTGTGAAAATGGGGTTGGGATCTCTTCCGTCTTGATCTCCTACCAGGAGGTCGGGCCTCGTGAGCTGGCGTCTGACGGTATGGCTGAACTTTGGGAACACAAAGTTACGTGACGACGGCTTTCTCGGCCGCAGGCATTCCACGGCGGCCACATTCGTGTGAGAAAACGTCATCCTAGTGAGTATCAGTAGCACCTGGCGGCTGGCTTTCTGTCCTTGTGTGTTGGGGTGCAGACGGGGGGTGTCTCCCCGGAGGGTGACGTGTTCCTCCTGGCCCAGTGAGATGTTGTCATTGCCCTGAGCAGCCGACTGGCGGTCGCTTGTGAAGTACAGACTCGGTCGTGTGGCCCCTCTGTGACCGTAAGCCGTTTTGAATAAGGTTAGCAGAGTGCCATTCCTGAGGACCAGAGAGGCCCCTTGAGTGCCTCTCCCAGCGGCCTGTGGCCTCTGCCGCCCTTCTCAGGATGGAGGCGTCTCACCGCCTGGTGGATTGGGTGGAATGCTCCCAGAGGGCAGGCCTGGGGGACCCAGGTCAGCCAAGACGTGGGTGATGCACGGGCAGTGCGTCCGAGCACATGAGTGAGCGTGCGCGCCAGTTGTGTGAGGGTGCGTGTGTGTGCGTGCGGCTCTGTCGTCCCAGAGCGCCCTGGCACTTTGCGGCCACTCCCAAGCGCGAGTGTGGGTCCCGTGCCACCTCGGCTGAGCGGTGCTCCCGGCCAGAGAGCCTGGGGCTGCGCCTCCTGTGCCCCAGGCTCGAGGGCGGCCCGTGTTCTCTGTTCTCCGAGCTGCAGCCCGTCCCGGCCCCGTGGGGAAAGCAGGTGGCTCGAGGCAGCTCTGCGCCCCCCGGGCGTCAGCTGGGCCCAGACGCTGGCCCTGGACGCACGGTTGCCGCCGGCCCGTCTGACACGGGTCGTGAATTTGTAACTCGGGGCGCGGGGTGGAGATGTTCCCGAGCACATAAACCGAGTTTGCCCGTCGTATGTGTTTTGTGAGAAAGGAATTCAAACCTGTGGTATTTTCTGTCTTTCCTGTGGCTCCCACATCCTCCTCAAAACAAACACCCTCAACCCCCACGTTGGCAGTTTGTGCAAATAAGCGATCCGAAAATGAGAACTGCCCTGGGTTCACACAACCTCACGGAACTTTGGTTTTAAAAAGAAAACAGAACTTTCTTCAAGAAAAACAAGCAAGGGGAATTGTACTCTCAGAATGCAGACCTGGAGTCCCCATGTCCGAGCAGGGCATTCGCTTGACTAGTATGTGGCTTACCTTGACCCAGGAGCCCCGCGGGTGCACGGGGTCTGGGGACAGACGTGCTCAGGGTGCCCGTCCTGGAGCGGGCCCGCTGCCACCCCAGCCTCCGGGCCAGGGAGAAGGGAATGGAGCTCTCTCCGGCAGGCAGGTCCTTTCCTCGGGATAAATTATTTGTGGCAAATACAGTCGTAACTTTTTTCTCAGTGTTTGTGTTCATTACTGGCAGACTCAACTGTACCGAAGAGGTTTCAGGGCTCAGCTGTGCACCTGTGGGGCTGCCCGTGAGCACGAAGCCAGAAACGTCGTAGGCGTCTGTGGGGGACGAACTGATGTAAGCTTGATGGGGTGGCTGGTGGAGGACAGGCCGCACCCTTGCACGTCCTGGGGATTGTGGGGGCAGCGCCCGGTGACCCCGGCGGGGAGCCAGGAAATACAGGGAAGCGGTAATATCGGGGCGCAGACGGAGGCGGTGTGTTTCTCCCTCTCCTCCCGGTTCCCCCCAGCCCCTTCCGCCCTGTCCACCCCCGCGCACGTACACCTCCTCTCCCTTCTCAGGTCTGACCTTTAGGGGAGACGTCTTTCCTCCCGACTAAAGTTTCTAGTTCTGTGATTTGTGTTATCCACGTCCGGTGTGAGCTTAGTCTTGACTTTTAAAAACCGGTGCCTGGACCGTGGGGTGGGGTTTGCGAGACTCTTTTGCTTGAAGAAGGAGGACCGTGTTAATCTGGGAAATGGGAGGACCGTTGGTACTAAGTTCTCGCTCGAGCCTCTGGTTTGAAGCGGGGCAGCTGGGCATTTTATTTCCGCCTGCAGACAGCCAGAGCTCTGGTGGGCCTCCTTCCCTCCCGTTCCTCCTCCCCCTTCCCTTCTTGTTGTAAAACCTGCCGGGGAAAAGTGCTAGGCTTAGCGGAAGCCACACCCAGCTCCAGAAATCATCACCGTAGGCCCTTACCGTCATCACCTCCTTGCTTTTCTCCAGAGCTGTGCTTCTCGGGTGTGCAGCCTGTTACACAGTTCGGTTTTGCTCGTATTCGAGCTTTGTGTGGGTGCAGTCGTATGAGGCGAGTTTCTGGTATTTTACTTTTTCAGCCAAACTTTATTTGTATGCATTATCTGTGCAGCAACGTATGGCTCTAGACCGTTCATTTTTCTCTGTGTGTGGATGTACCACGGTTTACTCATTATTCCAATTTTGGTTGTTGTAGACAACACTGTGATGAATTCTTTCACCTGTGTCCCGTCCCGGGCGTGTACACGTTTCTCGGGGGCCGTGGACCTACTCGTGGAGTTGCAGGGTCTTGGGATCCGTGGCTCTTCATCTCTACTAGATAAACCTCTATGTTATTGTCTGTTATCGTGTAACAAATTACGACACTTAGTGGCTTAAAATAACTAGGTGTGTGTGGACATGGGTCTGGGCAGAGCTCAGGTGGGTCTTCAGACTCGACTCTCTCAGGCCACAGGTGGGGTGTGGTCTCACCCGAAGGCCCAAAGGGAGGCGGGAATCTGCATCCTGCCTCCCTCCGCAGCCGTTGAAGGATTTGTCCTCGCTGGCGGGTGCACTGAGGGCGTCACTTCCTTGCCGGCTGTTGGCCTAGCACCTTGCCGTGGGGGCCTCTCCGTGGGGAGCTCACAGGATGGCACCTGCCTCTGTCACAGGGAGAGAGAAAGGGAGGGCACGAGAGGGGGCGCCATCATCTTTTGCGGCCGGTCTCGGAGGCGGTTTCCCCTCGCTTTTGTTATGTTCTCTTTGTTAGAAGCTTGTCACGAGGTCCTGCCCCCACACGTGGGTGTGGATGTTGGGAGGCGGGGACCGTGGGGACCATTTTAGAAGCAGCCTGCTGCAGCCCCATTGTCTTCTCAAAAGTGCGGCCCGCGGACGTTCGCACAGCAGCGGGTGAGAGCTCACGATGAGCCCTTTTTCGGCAGTGCTTAGTCTTGTCAGGCTTGTAGTAATATTCTTCGTGTGATGAGCATCTCACTGTGGGCTTTTAATATTTTGATGACTTTGTACTCAGAGGGAAAATAGACTCAGAATAAAAGGCGAAGACCGTAGGGACCCAGACTCGAGGCCTTTCGGTAAGCACTCGCCCCTCTGTGCTGGAAGGCCCGGGGCCTGCCGTTTGGCCGTCCGCCGCCCGCACTCTGTCCGTGCTGGCCTCCTGGACGCAGGTGCCACTGCTCTGGAACGGGCCTCCCACGCAGACCTCGCGGGCCTCAGATCCCTTCACCCTCCTGTCCCGCTTGAGTTTCAGACTCTCCCAGAGCTGTTCGCTCGGCCTTCTCCCGGTGGCCAGTGGTAACACCCCTGCTCTGGCCGCTCGGGCACGATGCTTGTATTTATTCCTTCTTGTTGTGGTAAAATACACGTAACATAGAATTGACCAGCTTAGCCACTTTTCAGTGCGCGCTTCGGGGTTACCGAGCACGTTCACGCAGCTGTGCAGCCGTCCGCACCGTCCGTCTCCAGAACGTTCCATCTCCCCACACTGAGACTCTGTCCCCGTTACACACAGACCCCTCCCCTGGCCCATCGTCTACTCTCTGTCTCTGCGAGTTGGACTCCGGCTCCTCACCAGGGGAACCCACGGCGTGCGTCCCTCCATGCTTGTGCTTGTCTGTTGGTGCAGCTCTGTCTCCCAGCCCATCCGCGAGTCCCAGCGACTTGGGAATGTAGCCTGAGCCTGGCCACGTCCTGGCCCAGGGCCTTCACCCTTCCTGCTCTGCCTCGTGGCCTCCCTTGGGGCTGTTCCGAGCGCCGCTGTTGGTTGGTAATTTCAGACGGAGGCCACACCCGGGTCCGGAACTGTGGGTCCAGCTTACCTCTGCCGTCTTCCACACTGAGTAGATGTTCGGTACCAAGTTGAGGAAACTGTCCCCTATTCCTGCTTTTCTCCAGTTTTTATCATGAACGGATGTTGGATTTCGTCAGGTGCTTTTTCTGCACCAGCTGTTACGATCACTTGCTTTTTCCTTGTTAGCCTGTTGAATACAGTATATGACCCCGACTGACGCTTGAATGTCGAAGCAGCCTTGCATCCCTGGGATGAGCCCTTCCCCCGTGGTCACGGTAGATAGTCATGTTTACATGGTGCTGAATTCTGTTGCCAATATCTCAAGGACATGTGTATCTAGGTTCACGAGGAACACTGATCTATAGGGTTTTCTGTACAGTCTTTGCCTGGTTTTGAATCAGGGTATTTCGTGTCAGCTCTTCTTTTAATGTTGGTAAAGTTCTGTAGTGGAACCCTCTGGGCCTGGAGAGTTCCGTTTCAGGGGCTTTTAAACTGTGGATTCGGTTTCCTTAATAAGCTGCAGTGCTACTCAGAGTAGCTCTTGCTTATGACTTGTTGGTGGGGCAGTTTGTGCTTTTGGAGGATTCACTCCACTTCCTGTTTCTTTTTATAGGTTTATGTGCCCTGCACGTATTTTCACGTGTGACGTGTGTGTCTTGAAACGCGGTAGCAGGTGTGTCGGGAGCGGCCTTGGGTGTTCCGGTGCGAAGTCCGCGCCGGCTCCTGCGTCTGGCGCGTCTCTCGTTGTTACATTTGCGTAGCTGCTGCTGTCACTGCTGTTGACAGACCCTCAACGGGTGTTTCTGATGCCTGGGACGGCCGCGTCCTCCCGGAAGCCTCCCTGGCTCCTGCGGGGTGTCTGGGGTGCCGCTGGCGCGCGCCACCTCCGCCTCTGCCCGAGGCTGGCTCGCCGGGCCCCGGGCTCAGACAGGTCCCTCCGTCCCCCTGTGGCAGGGAGCGTGGCGCTCCTCAGTACCCAGGGCGCCTGTTCACTACCTGCTGTCGGCATAGTGTGCGCTCGCGCGTGTGTGCGTCTGTGCACGCGCACGCATGTGTGTGCACTCGGAGGGGTGGGGTGAAGGTGATGTGGGGGCGCAGGGCACCGGCGTGTCAGGGGGGAGTACTAGCACAGCCTTTTGGGGCCTTGGCTCACTGCAGGACGTGGGGGTGCCCTCAGAGGGCAGGACAGGTGCCCTTAGGACATTGGTGACTTTTGTGTGCCATCATCCCCCTCCCCCATTTCCTGCTTTCTTCCGGAAACCGGTCTGGGCGTCCTCCGCACCTTCAGGTTTCCCGTGTTTTTAAGGTACAGGACACTACGTGTGTCGCCAGGTCTAGCCACGTCCACGTTGTCAGGGGCAGGTTGGTGTGGGCGTTGCCCTGGGACCAGGTTCTCGAGCCCCGGGGGACTTGCGGCGGGCACTCTGGGGCAGTTCCGTGCGGTGACCTCGAGGGCAAGAGCCTTCGGCCCTGTCGCTCCTCAGGGGAGCCGGGACTCTGCGGCGGCCTGCTCTGATTTTCTTCCTTTTGGGGTGATTGACATTTTTCAGTCAACAAAGGAAAAGGCTACTTCGTTTGCTGAAGACGGGCGTCCTGGACGGGGCTGTGTCTCCCACAAGTGATGTGGACCCCCCTTCCTGTCGGCCGCCAGAGTTCGCTGTGTCTCCTGGGGGGGCCGAGGACCCTCCTGTGCCCCAGGTGGCAGCTCGGCTACGCTCAGGCCTTGAGAGCCGCCCTCAGTCCTCCCTCCATATAGCAAGTGCTGCCTGCAGAGCCCTGTCGTAGGGGCCGTGGGGTCTCACACGACCCCCTCCTTCTGGAGTGGGGCCAGGGGTAGTAGCCGTCCGGGCAGGGGCAGGAGGAGGGGGAAGTATCCAGGTGCTGGCCGCCATTGTGCTGTCCTTCAAGGGACCTCCTGTCAGTGGGTGTTCGTACTGGGCGGGACCAGCCCCCTGGGAGTGACTGGGGGACGTTGCCTTTTCTGAGAATAACTGGCATCTTTCCAGGACTCCCTACAGCTGATTTCTTGTGATAAGTTTTGGATTGATTCCACCCTGGGAGAAAGGCCTGGAATCACAGTCAGATCTGCTGCACTTTTGTTTTGTGTTCCTTTGGCTTTTAAAACCCTTGTTCCCACATGAGAGCCCCCACCCCTCGGACAATGGCAAGACCCAGATTAAGTCGCCCACGGCCAGCCCGTGTGCCGCCACCGAGGTGGGGGGTGGGGGTGGGGGTGGAAGCCCCTGTTGTGTGTGTCTGTGAGGCCTGGGCGGGTGCCCCCGCCGCTGTCCTGCCGTCCCAGGCGGGGCCACCCCCCTCACCTGGGAGTCAGGGAGAGGCTGGGCCCGTGGCTCCAGAGGGCTTGCTGGCAGCGTGGGCCGTGGGTCATCCGGGAGGGGGTGGGGGGGGGGGTGTCGGGCACCGGGAGTCAGGGAGAGGCCGGGACCTGGCGGGCGTCTCACCGATGACACCGCCCGCCCTCCTCCCTACCTCCCTTCCAGTTCGGGGTGTTCACTGGGCTGACTGACCTCCCCCATCCTCGCCACCACCCCTGCCAAAAGCCGGGAGGCGGAGTGCTCACGGGCTCCGCGGCCGGGCCTCAGTGATGGGCTCTGGAAAGGCGGTCCGCCGATCCGTCGTGTGAGGAAGCACAGCCTCTCTTCCCGGCTCGGGTGTCGAGCGGGGTGCGGAGGGGAGCGGGGTCCTGGGCGCTCAGACTCGTCACCCGACTCCGAGCCTCGGTGTCACAAACAGGACGTACGTGTTGCAGACGTGGGTGAGAACAGCCCGTTTGCTAGGGACCAGGGACCCGAGCCCCTCGCCCCGTGAAGGTGCCCCGGCACGGTACGCGGCGGAAGAGATGGCCATCGGCCCGAGAGTCCACCCTGGAGACTGACGCCCGGCCTGGGCAGCGTCCCCTGGCGCCTAAATTGGGCTTTTTTACTACAGTTCTGTTCCTCTCTTTCTAACTTGCCGCGTACCGCAAGGTACGCCAGATAACCCGTTTCCCACCGCGGCGAGGCGGTGTGCGAGGACGGGTCCCGGCAGAAGGCAGCTTCCGGGACCCCAGGCGTCTCCACCGTTCCCATTCGCAGGTGCCCGTGGCGCTCGCGAAGGGTGCCCCTCTGTCTCTGGCCTGACATTTGGGATGGGTGCCCTGATCCCGTTTTGGATCTCGTTTGCTCCTGACCGCATCGAGGTCACGGTGCCAGCTGAGGACTCGGAGACGTTGTGCCCCATTCAGAGTCCGCGTCCGGACTCCCCTGCTCCCGCGGGCTCCTCGTTGACACTCAGCCAAGGGCCGTCCCCCCTCTGCTGCGCGGTGCCCCTGTCCCCACACGGAAGCGGCCAGATGTCCTGCTCCCGTCGGGTGCCCTACGGATTCTCACAAGGCACGGCTTCGCTGGGACGGTCGGCAGCCTGCGGGCGCCCTCCGCTCACTCGCCCGCTCCCGTGTTCATCTTACGTACAGCGCGTGCACGCGGGCCCGTTACCGCAGCGGACGCACGGGTCCTTGTCTTTCGGTAGTTTATAATCGTCTTGGTGCTCACGGTGCGCCGGATCCGCCCAGTGAGAACCGTCCGGCTAGGTCCCCGTGTCCCTTTGCGGCGACTTCGCTGTTTTCTTGAAGCTTTTCTTCCTTCTGGCAGGAACCCGTGTGGCAAGGCTTGTTCGGGCCGGGTCGGCTGCTTATCTGGGGAGCCCGGCTTCTCCTGGGGGGAGGGCTTGGGTATCGGCGGGCCCCCAGCCGCTCAGGCCCTTTCTGCCCCTTTGAGCAGGTGGAGCCGGGGTGCGTGTGACATGCCCGCCCACACGCACACACGGTCCCACGTGCCCTCCTGCACGTGTTCTCAGTTCAGAGATCTCGGGGTTCGCTGGCCGCCCGCGGTTCCATCCCCCTCAGGCCCTTCTTGCCTGCCCCTTCTCCCTTCCGCGTTGCACCTCCCACTGCCCACCCGAGAACCGCTCTGGGTTCACTGGCGAACACGCACGACCCATAATACGTGTGAAAGTTTCAGGATCGCTTCGGCCACGCCGCATCGGAAGACGAGGGGACACACACCGGTGACGCGGTCATGGTGCCTCCACCCCTCCAAGGGGATGCGGGGTCTGGGAAGCGTCACGGTCGTGATCAAGGGTCAGTTATTAAGCACAAAGAGAATTAGGAAATCGCACTCGGTGCCAGCGCCGGCTCCCGGCTCGGCCCTTGTGAGCCCTTGCTGGGGTTGCAGGGCCTGAGTAGCCGGGAGAGCTGGGTTACCAGGAAACAACAAAGCAATCCCACGCCTTGATTTTATCTTGTGGCGGTCCTGACAAAATAATTAAATCGGCCTCTGCTCCCGAGCAAATGCTTCGCAAAGGGGCTGTGCTCGAAGGGGCCGGGTAGCCTGCGCACAGAGCCTGCCTGGCTTTGCCGTCTCTGCACTGTCTCCCTGGCACCGGCTCACAAGAGGCTCCAGAGGCCGCCTGTCCGGCCTCCGGCGCAGTAAGGGTTCCTTCTTGTGAAGTCGGGACCTCTACCTTGCACTTCTGCTTCCAGTGACTCTCCAGTGGGCCCTCAGTTCTGCTGCCAGCTTCCACATCTGGACACAGCTTCCAGAGGTTAGAGGTAGGAGCTGTGTCTGACCCCGTTGGACCTGTGCCTCGGTCAAGCGCCAGCGCAAAAGGCCCGTTGAGGGGCCGTTCGGGAGCAAGAGTTGGCTTCCGGGCGCAGGGCCAGCCTCTCCCAGCTTTCACGGGGTGTCTGCCACGAGGACGGAGGCCCCTCTGACCGATGCTTTGGGGCT
The DNA here is from genome assembly GCF_018350175.1 of Felis catus. NCBI lineage: Eukaryota > Metazoa > Chordata > Mammalia > Carnivora > Felidae > Felis > Felis catus. Next base: position 1,037,071 of record NC_058383.1, on the reverse strand, counting down.
TTGCTCAGACACGGTTCCTGCCCAGAGGTCTTTGGAAGGGATCTCCCTTCTGCTCCTTCCTGCCCAGAACATCCCGTCTGGACAGGGTCGAGCCTGTGACTTTGACTGACCTCTTGATCCTCGGGTGCCGTAGAGGAAGGGATGTGGGTTTTGGAGACCGGGGCTGGGCGTCGGTTCCTGGCTACGTCGTTACCCTTGAAGATTTTGAGCGGTTCAGGACTCTGGGTAACGGGGGCAGTGTGTACATCGTGGGTTTTTTGGCAGGATCGGAGATGAGGCCTGGCCTTATTCCCCAGTGTGTCGTCCGTCTCCCCACCCGTCCTCGAGCACCACGGCCAGACAGCATGGGTCTCCCAGCCCTGCGCTCCGTCAAGCACCTGTCCCTCACCGCTCGTCACGCTGGGAACGGTGCATATTTGATGAGCCCCTTGCACGTCTCAGACGCTCCAGGCTGGGGCACCCGTCTGTGCCTTGGCTCTGCAACTGGGAGTCGTCAGCACTGGGGCCAAAGGGGGGACTTGGTGATGAGCAGGGAATGAAGGCCAGGGGCTTGGGCAGTGCCTTCTGCCCCAGCTGGGCCCTGGGGGGGGGGCAGACCCCCCCCCCCCCGAGAAGCTGTTCACAGAGAGCTCTGAGGACGCAGGAGGGAAGGCATCTTAGACCCCCTCCCGGCTCTTAGAGGACGAGGTGTGTCAACGGCGTGTCTGTGCCCTTTGCGGACTTGTGACTTTTGCGGGTTCTGGGGAGGCGGAGGGCGGAGGGAGGACTCTTCCCTGGAAGTTACTCCGGCATCTAGATCACCGGCTCACCCTCACCGTGGCTGTAGGGTGGGTGTTCTGGGACAGCGCCGCGGGCCGGCTCATGCGGCAACCCCACGGTGGTGTTCCACACGCCTGACCTGCTGGTTCGTGGGAACCGTCCCCAGCTGTCGGTCGGTCTTCCTGTCCTGCGTTTGGGATGTTTATTTAGAAAGTGAGTCTTAAGTGGGACTTCGGTGCTGGAGACGGCATTTCTGCGAGGTCACAGTTGGTCACTGAAAATATTTACTTGGGACGGATCCTCTCTCTCTTGGTGATTTGCACCCATAAAACCCATTTAAACTACAATGGCTCATTTTCCTGTTACCTAACCACTGTCTCACCTCTCCTTCGGGAAGCCTTGCCTGTGTGAAGGTCCTTGAGGGCCCCACTTTTCTGGGGAGGTGGTCCCCTGGGTGGAGTATGTGGGGCAGGAGGAGTAGGGTTCACTTTGATCCTGGCTTAGCCCGCACTGGAGGCCGGGGGCCCCCAACCCCAGCCCGCACTGGAGGCCGGGGGTCCCCAGTCATAGCCCGCATTGGAAGCCACGGCTCCCCAGGCAGCATGGACGGACGGGGCCCCTCTGGCCTCAGCCACGTTGGAAGGCAGGGGCCGTAGCTTGTGCGCATTAGAGGACGGGGTCCCCAGGCTGGCCCGTGTCAGAGGACGGGAAGCCACCCCCACCGAGCTGCCTCAGGAGCACCCTGAGCTACTACAGACTCCACGCCTGATGCGGACAGTACAGAACCTTCTGGAAGAGCCAGGGCATGTGGTCCGTCTGCAGTAAAGCTCACTTTGGCCCCTGGAGGTTGTGCGGCAGTGTCTGACATCTTAGAGATGCCGGGTGCGTGCGGGTGACCGGACGTTGATGCTGACCTCGTGAGTGAGGATGGGCGGTGAGCCCCAGGTGTGTGTTTTCCTCATGAGGAAAGACCGACTGCGCTGCCGGGGCCCCAGCCCGCCCCCTCCCCCCATCCACGGGGAACAACCCAGAGCACTGAGAATCAGCACATGACTATGTTTTATTGACAAGGCCTCACCGTTCCTGGCGGTCGCGAGGTTTTCTCTTCTACATTTTAGGGCGAACGGTTTACACTGCCTTCATCTTCGCCCCCACCGTTGTTCCCAGAGGCCAGCTTTGTACCGCGCACGCTGGCTCCACCCCCCCCCCCCACCTGCCCCTCGCGGTCTCGATCCGTGGTGGCATGGGTGCAGGTAACACCATAAACGGGCAGCGGTGGGCCGGCGACCCAGACAGCAGCGGCGTCCCTGGTTGGAGAAGAACTTTCTGGCAGAGGCAGCTCGGGTGCTCAGGGTCACTTAGCCGGTGACGGCGAGCGGCTGTTCTGAGCGGGCTGCCGGGAGAAGGGCTTCTCCGTTCCTGTCTCGCCCGAGCATACTTGTCTGCACCACACGGAAGCCACGTGCCGCAGACGTGGAGAACGGACCACACCGTCCAAGTCAGATCTGCCCAGCGTGTTCTGTCCAGACTTCTTTTTCCCGAGGGTGGCAGACTTACGGCGGATCGACCTCGAAACTGAGGGATTTCCTCCAAAGCGTCCCCTTCTTTCTGCTTTCATTGGCCGGTGTGAGACACGTCTTCTGCTGCAGGACACAGTGGGTGTGGAGTGGAGGGTGAGCCCACGCTGGTCCCCGTGCCCAGCCGCCAGCGCCGCGAGCTGCCGCCGTGAGCGGGGGTGGGGAGCCCCGGCGCTGTGCGCACGGCCCAGAGTCAAGGTGGCTGGCGGCGAGGGCTCCTCGGAGCCCGGGTGTGCCCGCAGCTGGGGCACGGACGGTCCGGCACGTTCCGACCGGGCTCAGGCCGTGGCGTGCGGCCCAGCCCTTCCTCCGCCTGGCCGCGGGGCCGACTCAGCGTTTGGGCTCCGCCGGTCCGGCTCCGCCGTCTCTACACCGCGCTGCTGAACTTCACGTCTGACTGCTCGGTGCTCTCCGGGATGACCGCCTTCAGGGCAGCGTGGCAGAAGCGGTTCAGGGCCGACACGCTGGTTTTCTGCTCGATGTACAGCCTCAGTTTGTCCCTGAAGGTCTCCCCCAGGAAGCTGTAGATGAGGGGGTTCAGGCAGCTGTTGGAGAAAGCCGCGAGGTTGACAATGTGGCCGGTCAGGGGGTAGGCGTGGCGGAAAGACTGCTGGCAGGGAGCGGCTCCCGGCTGCGTGCGCTGCAGCAGGTGAACGCTGATGAACACGTTCTCGGGCAGCCAGCAGATGAAGAAGACGAGGACCACGGCGAAGATCATGCGGAGGGCTTTCTGCCTCCGGGGGCGCAGGCCTCGGTGCTTGTGAGCCTTGACGAGAACCCGGACGATGAGCGAGTAGCACAGGCCGATGATGGCGAAGGGGATGATGAAGCCCAGGGTGACCTCGAGCCACTGGATCTCCTTGACGTCCGCGAAGCAGAAGCAGACCTCCTCCGTGTGCTGCAGGTGCACCGCGGTGAAGGGCACCAGCGTGGCCGAGACGGAGGCCATCCAGATGAGGCCGCAGCTCAGCCTGGCGTGGTGCTTGGTGCGGAACGGGCCGGAGCGCATGGCCTTGGCCAGGGCGAGGTACCGGTCGAAGCTCATCCACGTGAGGAAGAAGATGCTGCTGTACATGTTGATCTGCAGGAAGAGGGACATGAAGGTACACAGCACGGCGATGTCGTAGTACTGCTCGTCCAGGTTGAACACCTCGATCAGGGAGTCGGCCACCAGGATGAGGTCGGCCGCCGCCAGGTTGATGAAGTACAAGTCGGGGATGGTCATCTTCTCCCGGAAGCTGATGTTCACCACCAGTATCAGGATGTTCCCCACGAAGCCGATGGGGAAGAGGAAGATGGTGTACAGGCAGGACAGGAAAAGCCCGATCACGTACTGCTGGTGCTCGGAGAGCTCGCCCGTCTGGTTTGCCAGGACGCTGCCGGGGAGCGTGCGGGACAGGTTGAGCTCCGGGGAGGTGCCATTGTAAGCGGCCGCGTGCGTCTCCATGCCAGAGATGGGCGCTGGGGGCGTCTCGTCCGTGTCCCCGGGGGCACAGCTGTCAAGGTCTGCCGCACGGCTCACAGAAACCCGACGTGAACAGTCAGTCCGTCTCCGGAAAGACAGGCGATGCTCTGTGAAGTGAGCCAGGCGTTTGCAAAATCCGAACTCCTCCCGGGCAGCACTGGAGGCGGCGCGGGTCTGTTCCGCGGGCAGCCGGGCAGCCGGAAAAGGCCCTCCATGTCCACACCACGGGCGGCGCCTCGCCTGGGCCCCTGGGGGGCGGCGGCCGCTGCGGTCAGGCCCGCCGGGTGGCTCTCACCACCCGCACACCTGAGAGAAAGAGACAGAAGAGCGGTGAGTCTGTGACTCGAGTCTTCATGGCTCTCCGCCAGGACGGACGCCGTGGCGGCGGGTGGCCCGGGGGGACGGGTGGGGTGGGACGTGAGGTCCTGGCGTCTCGGAGATTTGGTTGTCACTGAGCTGAGGGAGAGGAGTTAAGTGCAGAAAGTGCCCCATTTTCTGTCCCCAGGGCTCCCGGGCCGCTCAGTCCGAACCGGAGCCTGGGCGGTGAGTCATGCTAAAGCGCGGTGGACGCCTTTCTTAAAAATAGCCAAATAGCAGGCTTATGAAGTAACGCGGCCGTTGGGTCTGGAACTCTCAGGAAAAGTACTATCTGCCAGCAGAGGAAATCAAATTTATTTCGGCAGCTGTTGGAAGGAGGACCAAGATGGGAAGGGAAAAACCCAGCGTCTGTGAAGACGGCGGGCCCAGGGTGCTTGGAGGAAGCTGGAGGAGAGTCTCTCACGATGCGACAGAAAACAGATCTAGGTTTTCCTGCTCCCCACGCTCGGGTGCCCCCACATGGAACTTTCTTCGTGATATGACCCGAAGGACCGAAAACAGTCCTTGGTTTAGGAAATAGTGTTCACTCAGCGTTTTGATAAACTACCTGAAACAGCGAGTACGTTTCTGCAGTGATGTCTGTAACCTAGAAACTGCGTTAAAAAAGCCTCAGCCGCCCACAGGTCTCATGTCCGAGGCCGCCCACCGCGACCCGGCTCGGCCCGAGAGTCGGGGGGAAGGGAGGGGAGTGCTGTCGGCGGCCGTGTCTGGGCCGCCACCGCTGGGGGTGCTCCCGGCCTCCCGGGGCCGGGGGCCCCCACAGAGGCCGAGGAAGCCGGCCCTGGCGCGTTAAAACGGCCTTGAGTTGTCTTTCTCCCTAGGATTTTTGCTTGACCCTGTGAGACGGTCGGGGATCACTTTCGAAGTGTCGCCCAACCAGACTAGACGCTCACTGAACCCCTGCTCAGAAGTCTTGCTCCAAAGGAAACCCCGAAAAGCAGAGCAGAGAAAGACCAGTCTCGGCCTTCAGGTCAGATAGTGATCGAGAAGCGTTCGGCCAGCTTTGCTCGGCGGGAGTGGAGACGTCTGTGCTCTGTGTTGTGTCGTGTGTAGCAGATAATGCCAGCGTGGACCTCATGAATGTCTAGCGTTTAAAGCCTCTCTCGGTAACTTGTCTGTAAGGAGCACGCAGAGCGCTTGTTTGGCTCTCTAAGCACGGAAACCTGGGCCGCTTCCGACCGTCTTCAGAGGAAGACACGGTGAGGGGCCCTCGGCGCGCGCTTCCCGTCGTCGTCGACATAGGCTGCGCGGCAGTTTTAAAGTGAGTCCTCTGCGCCTTTCCCACGCACGTGAACCCGCTGATCCTTGACAAATACTCTTATTGTCACCGTGCTGTAATGACGGGACGCGGGAACGAGTATGAGCTGGCTACTGACACAGCACCCTCGCGAAGGTGGACTGTGGATGTGTAAAGGCGAGTGTCATTGTGGTCTCGTTTTGGTTCGAGTTTCCACTGCCTGTCCAGCTCTAGAAAACTAAAACCAGGGGCTCAGTCGGTTGGGCGTCCGACTTCGGCTCTGGTCACGATGTCGCAGTTCGTGGGTTTGAGCCCCGCGTCGGGCTCTGGGCTGACAGCTCGGAGCCTGGATGCTGCTTGGGATTCTGTGTCTCCCCGTTCCCCCTCCCCCCTCTCTCTCTACCCTCCTCAGCTCATGCTCCGTCTCAAAAATGAATAAACATTAAAAAAAATTAAAAAAAAAAAAAGAAAACTAAAACCACATTTTGTCAGGCCAGCTGGGTGTGTATCTTTGTGAAGGAACACCGGTCCACCCGGCCGTGTCGCCGGGCAAGCGTTTTCGTTGACTGGCTAACGTCCTAACCGGAGGCAGGGCCTCGCTTGACCAACCTAGCGACAGAGCGCCGGGGAGTCGGGGGACTGCCGCGCTGGGCACGCGTTACAGAAAGGACCTTTGCAAAGCCTCCACCCCGCAGCCCCGCTGGGACTGAGCCAGGTGCGGGTTCGTGTGCGGAGTAGAGGCTTTGTAGCCTCGGTGCCTCTCTCACCGCAGGGTGGCCTGTGTGCCCCCATCTGCGTCCAGCTGTGACCACAGCGTGCCGCACCTGACGCGGGCCCACCGAGCCGGGCCCGCCCTCGGTCTCCCCTCCCGTGATGGAAGAGGCTGCACGGCGGGTCCGCGGACTCCCACCGCAGCACCGACCCGAACGCAGAACCGGGAACCCGGGACCGAGACTCACCTGCGATGCAGCCGCCCACCCCAGCCCAGGCCGGCTCTGCGCAGGCCCTTCTCGTGTCCCTGGGAGGGCTTGTCGGCCGGCCTCGGCGGGTGCACTCCCGGCAGGCTGGAGGTACGGCCGAGACTCTCCCTCGGGTGGCGGGGATTCTGGCCTCGCTTCCCCCCGTCGAAGAATGCCGGAGCGGTGGTCCTGCAAGGGGACGCCTGCCTGGGGCACGAGGCCGACCGGCCAGAACGCCCGTCATTGCTGCGGACTCGGAGGCACCGCTGGCTTTATAGGCTTCCCAGGGCCGCCCATTGTGGCCTGCTGGACGGCCTCCCGAGGAGGCCGGCGTTAACCATTTTTTTGCCGGCTACTTTTCGCCCACGCCGTGGCAGTGAGCCCAGGCCCACCATGCATTTTTATGGAAGTTTCCAGACTTAACTGCTTTTCCTCACCCGCTGATTCGGCTTTCTTGAGTTTGAAAGCATCGTTAAGTAGGTTTTATATACCTTTTAGGTGATGACCCATCGTCACCTACTGGAACTTAAATACCCTTGCTTGTTTTTAAAACTAAACGGTAAATTTCCTGAACCTACAGAGTAGTGTGCAGATTATACAGAGAATTTAACCTAGGAATTTCACAAAGGCATTTGCAGAAAGAAATTTAAACGTAAGATATAGCAGGTATTTGGGGCAAGCACGTTAGGAAGCAGAGTGGTTTCTCTGCCGTGGGGATGAATCGTGTCTCCTCTCTCTCCTTCCCTTTACTCTGGAAACCGCCGGAGTGCACCTGCCCTGCAGGCTCTGTGACCAGCCACGGCCACAGCCCTTGTGCGGGGGGGGGAGGGGGTGGCCTCGGTCCCCAGTCCCAGGGCCTGACCGCCCCGCGAGTAGCTGCTGTCTCCCGGCACCCCGGCGGCCTGGAGAGAGGCTGGCAGAGCCGCCCCGTCCCCAGGCGCGTTCCCAGGCGCGCGCGTCGGGTCTGGAGGGCCTCTAGGACCTGCGGGCCCTGGCTGCATGCACCAGCTAATGCGGTTGTCAGGGACATCACATTTTCGTTGATCTCGTACCTCCCTCTTGGTGGCTTTTTTCTTTTTAAGTCCTTTCGAAGTTGTGAGATTGAAAACTGAGGGCCATCTTTCGTATTTCTGAGCGTGAATGAACCAGATGGCAGCAGCTGGCACCGTGGAGGCTGCCGTGTGCTCCTCCCGGAGGGGAGAGAGGCTGGTTTCAGGCTGGAAACGGAGGCGTCTGGCGGCCCGCGGGTCGTCGGCACTGGGCGCCCCTCCGGTCACCTGCACGGTGGCGGCTAGCGTGGCCCCCCTTCACGGTCTGTTTTTACAGAGCCTGTTTCAAACGAGCTTGAAGGTGTTTTGAATGATCATAGCTTCACATCTTTCAGATATTTGTTTTGGGAAATATACACGTTTATCAACAGAGAATGCTGTGTTAAATTTCTTTGGGATAAATCTTTAACACCCAGCGTTGTTTCCGACTTAGGATCGAGCCATGATCCTGATCTGTTAGCTTCTTACAGTTTTGAATGACATCGTGACATCGCGGATGCCATTGTGAGCTGAGACCTACTTCAGCCGGCCGCTCCCTCGCACGATTGCGACGCTGCAAGTGCCCAAGGACACCATTTTGAAAGAAATGGGTCATGAGAAAGTTAAAACTTCTTCTTGAGTTAAAAGTAAATAAATAAAATAAAAACCTAAGCCTTGAAATAGCCAAGACACGTCACGTAAAAACAGCCGCGGACTGCTCGCCCCAGCCCGTGGCCTGCTGGCCCGCGGTCCCACTGGGCCCCGTGGCCCGGGAGGACCTCCCGGTAGCTCCGGGGGTCCCCTCTGCGCGCCCTGCTGAGTTCACAGCGAGCTGGAGGGCCCTGAGGCCGGCCCGCTGACGCGGACGAGCCTGGGGCTGCCAGGTCTCAGGGCACCAGAGGTGGTCACCTGTCGGCCCTCGCGACTACTTAGCATAAGGGACAGAACCCTGCTTTTAGGGTTTCAGTCCACTGAACCCGAGCTGGCGTTTGCGTGGCCAGGGATGAGAGCATCTCGCGGACGTCTTGTAATGCGTGGGGACTTCCTGTGAATTTAAAAATCTCCCCTTACAGAGCGTTCACGCGAGGCTTCATTTGCTAAGCGCTGAGCGTGTTGCATCCGCTGGCCCATGTAACCCTCGCCGAGCACCCAGTGCTGCCCGCGTGAGAAGCCTGAGCTCAGGCACGGTGGCCTAAGCCTCAGTCTGGCCACTCTGAGGCCCAGGGTCCTCACTGGCACACAGCGTGCTTCCCACGTGGCTGGTGCCCTGTAACAGGATGGTCTCAGTGCTGAACTGGACTCGTTTGCAGGTTTTTCTGTCCGTCCCCAGGATGGGATGATAGGGAAACGTCAAAGGAAATCAAGTCTGGTCAGCTTTCATTTAGTTAAATTTGCAGATGCAGCTCGGTAACGGGCATGGTGCAGAGCACAGACATGTAGTAAAGCCAGGAGGCCTGCCTGGCTGAGGGGACCCCGGGAACCCTCACCCTCATTCCCAGGTGCTCCAGGTCCAGCGCTGTCTGCGTGCGGCGGTCGACCTTCCCCACGTCCCCACCCCTGCCAGCCCTGCTCCTCTGTGACAAAGAATTGTGCCCCCACCCGCAGAGGGACCCCTGAGGTGCAACGCAGCACCCCGGAGGGAGGACGCCCAGTCTCTGAATTGCCAGGCCCTGCTTTCTCCCTCTGCGGTCAGCCGCCCCATGACCCTGGGTAAAGTGGGGGTGCAGGGGGGTGTGGTTGGAGCTGCATGATGCTGGACACCCGCCTTCTGTCGTCCTTGTCCTCGGGTGGGGTCCTTCCGTCACCAGGCGGCCTGCCTCACCAGACGCCGGCACGGTCCCGGACGGCTGGGCCCCCATTTCCCGTGGCTGCCACAGGGAGAGCGCGTGTCCATCCAAGGGGTTCGCAGGGCAGCCAGCGGGACTCGGCTCACGGTTGGGACCCCGAGCGACGTGGCTGCCAAGCGTCAGAGCCCGTCGTTGGTGGGAAGCACAGCCCGGCCGGTGCGCTGCTTGGGGGAGGGGTTAGCGGGGGGGGGGGGGGCAGGCGGGCGACACCGCCCACACTGCCTTTCGTGCATTTTCTCTGCTTAGCCGAGCTGGGGGAAGCCGGGAGCCCCTGCCCGTGCCTGGGCAGTAGGTTTCTTTGAGACACTTATGAAGCCCTTCTGGGTCTCGTCCTCACGAGACCTAACCCTAACCCTAACCCTGAGCACTCAGGCAAGCACCACCTCTGTGAAGACCGAGGCCGGGCCTAGAGCGGTGGGGACACGAGCGTGGCCGAGGATCGCTGCACATGCTCCCCTCGGGGAAGCCGAGGGGCTCAGTCTGCTGCAGGCTGGCCGGGCGAGGAGTGGGCGGTTAGGAAACACTGCAGGCCCGCCTCGAGTCCGCAGACATCGGCCGGGGCCGAGTGTCAGAACCTGGCGTTCTGGATGAGCCGGGGGGAGGGGGGGGCGCCCACCGGGCACCCCCTCCCGTTTGAGCTCTGCGCCCGTGCCCGCGGGAGCGTGCGCGTCGGCACGGCCATCCGTGCGACCCCGGCGGCAGGCAGTCCTGGGTGCGTACAAAGGTGTGTGTCCGGACCGGGGCGCGCCAAACGGACGCCATCTGCGCGGAGGCTGTTCCTTAGAGAAAAATCGACGGGAGTCCGCAGACCCGCCATGCGGCCTCTTCCGTCACGGGGAGGGATCGTAGGTGTCCAGGTGCCGGCCGGCCTCCGCGCAGCCTCGCTCCCCACTCACCCTCGGGCACTTTGTGACACCGTGAAGGCGCGGTCCCCATGGTTTCGCTGCTGTTGACTCTTTGGACAGCTGGGCCCCTCTCGGCCGTTGCCCGGAGCTCTCTGCACATTTCCTCCAGTCCTTTGAGAGCGAGGTGCCAGCGCCGGCCGGAGCGCAGCGCGTGAGGCTCGCACAGGTTAGGGATGGACAGCGCACACGCGGTTCCGCCTGGGGCCGTCCGCCAGTGGCACGTCCTAGGAGGTCTTGCTGGAGACCTGGGTCGACCTGGCTCGTCAGGGAGAGGCTCAGAGCTGGAGGAAGTGGCTTCCCCCCCCTCCCCCCACCCCTCAGTTCTGACTCATCCTTGTGAAATCGAGCTCTCCTGTCAGCCTCCTGGGTGCACGTCTCACCCCACTGCTGGAAACCACGATTCTGCACGCTGCCTTGCTTCTCTGTGGTTCCTGACCCTTCTCTTAGTTCTGTCCTTGAAAAGCTCCTGTGGTCAGTGTGTCCCATCTGTCCCCGGATGGGGGGGTCAGCGGACAAGACCTGCATGGCACGTGCGACAGCCGCCCGTCCCCACGGGGCCTGCTGTTCCTGGGGCACCTTCATGTTCCAGGGGACCGGCTTCCCCACCTCCTCTCCGGTCAGAGCAGGACCTCCTGGTGTCTCAGACGTTGGGCCTCTTTATACGATTTGTTTAAAGAAAGGATCCTACCACTCGAAAGAAAACGTTTGAGAACCACCCACTGACATTCCTGTGGCTGGGTTCTAAAACTACCCCTTTAGCCAGAATGCTGAGAAACTCAGTGGGATCAGATGCTCTAGGCCTGGTTTCCATGTCTGCTGTCCCAGCCCCAGTCAGCCGTTTCTCTGAAGAGCGCCGAACACCCGTGAGCCTCACCCCTCCTTCGGGTCGCAAACTCACAGGCTGTCGGTGTCTGTTACTATGTATTTGTACATTAATTAGGTCCTTCCGCCTCTGGCCGTGAATGAGTAACGTAAGGGGGCTTGCCATAAGCCATCAAAAGCTGGATAAAATAAAAGATTAAGCTGTTTTGAGACGTTGGGACGGTAGGCAGTGCGGGACCGTGGCCTCTGAGGAGGAAGCGAGTGCAGTGAGCCCCTGTTCTCACCCGGGCACCCGTCCGGAGTCAGGAGGGGTTCCTAGCAGCGCAGGATGACCGGACCACGTTGAGGGGACGGGATTGGATTTCTGGAAGCCTGAGGGAGCTGGAATTGGCAGGAGACCGGGCTGGGGAGTGGGGAGCCACGCTGAGAAAGGGCCCCCGAGGTCTGGAGAGTTGAACATGTCTGCGTGCAGAGTGCAGACAGTTGAGGCCGAGCTAGGAGCAACCAGAGGCCACAAGCTGACCAGCTCCCAGAGTGTGCATCACGCTGGTCCGTGTCCTAATTCGCTGGTCGGGAGAGAGGTGTTTTTGAGCGTTTACGACAAAGAGGAGAGACGGGGTGCTTGAGTATTTAGGCCCCTCCAGACCTCACTAACAAAGCTTAAACACAGCTCTCCAGAGAATCCCGCAGATCTACAAGGAGCAAAGTGTCCTCCAGAGTGAACTTCAGTCCTTTTTAAAAAGGCGAGCCTGAGTGTGAAGTTCAACACTCAACAAGGGATGTTCACAACGTCCAGCATCCGATCCAGTAAAAAATTATTATATCGCATGGGAAGGAGCGGCCCTCACACGTCAGCCGGGATGCCCTTTGTCCTGCTTGAGCCTCCTGGAGGGAGGGAGCGTCTTCCCTTCCAGGGGCTCCCAACTTCCTTGTTCGCCCCCTGCCAGCCTCTCCGGACGTGCGGGCGTGGGACTCACACCTGCCTGCCGCCCACGGCACAGGCCGTGTGGGTGTGCCAGCGCACAGAGGAGCAGAAACGGAAGGGGAGGGATTGTTTAAGCATGAAGTGTTTTAATGGCATGTTACAGAAGCTCCTTAACCACACGGCCCAAATCCTGTTTTTGCAAAGAAGTGGCATCAGCATTGAAGACAGGCTTGCAGACGGCACGCCTTGGCCGTTAGCTTGCAGAGGAACGTAAAATATCCCTAAGAGTGGAAGCCATCCAGACAAAGCAGTGTTACTCAGCCCCGGAAAGAAGGGAGCCGCGAAGCCAACAACGACGCGGAGGCACCTTCGATCCAGGTTACTGCGTGAAGGAAGCCAGTCTGGAAAGGCCGCACCCTGGGTGATCCCAGCCGAGTGGCCTTCTGGGAAAGGCAGGGCCAGGGAGCCGGTAGAGGACGGGTGGGTGTCGGGGGGGAAGGCAGGGGTGGATAGGCAGGGCACGGGGGGGGGGGTCTTAGGGCAGTGGGCACTCTCTGTGATGCCTTAATGAAGGACACATGTCAGTATAGGTCTGTCTACACCCCAGGAGCGAGCCCACATGGGAACTGGGACTCTGGGTGACGGTGACGTGTCAATATAGGTCCATCCCATCTATGTTGTGACAAACGCTCCGTCCGGTGGGGGTGTCACTGCGGGGAGGGTGTGTGGGTGTTCCCTCCATTCCCTCTCAGTTCAGTTGCAAACCCAGTAAAATTGCCCTGAACAGTAAAGTTTTGGTAAAAAATCAAAGCTCTCTAAGGCATGGGTTTGCTACAACCAGAGAGACACCTTCCCTTTGCCCGTCTCCTTTCTCTGTTCAACCAAGAAAATCTTGGGTTTTGTTTTTGTTTTTTAATCTTTATTTTTGAGACAGAGTGCAAGCGGGGGCGGGGCAAAGAGAGAGGGAGACACAGAATCCCAAGCAGGCTCCAGGCTCTGAGCTGTCGGCACAGAGCCCGACACGGGGCTCGAACTCACGGACTGTGAGATCATGACCCTGAACCGAAGTCGGACGCTTAACCGACGGAGCCACCCAGGCACCCCAACCAGGAAGATCTTAATATAAATGTAGCAAGAATGGTAAACGTACATTTTGGATTAAGATTAATCATTGAACCTCGTATTTTATGTTTCATATGTTACCAGCCTTTCTGCGAATAATGTCAAATACAGCAGGGGAGGCTTTAGGCACAGAGCTTTTCGCGGGCCACCCAGAGCTCCTGGCGGTGGGCACTGGCTGCCTGCCAGGCCACAGCGGGGCAGGAAGCGTCTCGTGATGCTTTATCAGCACACGGGTGACACTCTCGGACTCCGCCGATGGTGGCAAATTTAGAAAGATCAAAGCAAACTTCTTTGCTCTTGGTGCTACTTGCGTAGGCCAAACTCTCTCGGTGTTAAAGGGTAACCAGGTAAGAGCCCTTCAGGGCCAGATTATAACACGGCCATAAATTCTGCCGTTGTCGTCGTCTGACCGGGGTAGGGCTAGAGACCGGTGCCGGCCAGCGGACACGCTAACCATGGAATCACCCATTAGAATTGAGGACCTGTCAGCCCAGTCAGATGTGTCCAGCCGGCTCCTGCCCCGACACTCACTGCACCCTGGATTCGCAGGGTTTCCTGTCACTGCAAAGCCTTGGTTTGAGCCAAGCTCTGGAGCGTGTGCGTAAGTGGAGCCGAATGCCAGGAAGCTCGTTCTCCGCGCCTTCAGATGATCCTGTTCCCTACCCGCCAGGCACACCCCCTCATCGCCCGTCTTGCTTGTCTGCTGCATCGCCTCCCCACCCCCCCCCCCCAATTCTCTTCAGGGACAAGCCGTCCCGGGCCTCTCCCTTCCGTCACCACCGGGCGAGGCCTGGGTGAGGTGCTCCGGGATGCTGAGCAGGGCCGGCCTGCGGGGCCCCTGGAGGAGGAGGCCAGCCAGGGAAGTCACACGGCTCTCCCCAAACAGGACCCGCTCCGCAGGGCTCGTGAGGAGCTCGTCCCCGGGCGAGCCCCCGTCCCTCTGCAGCGTTAGCCGGGCCTGCCACAGGAGTGCGGGTCGTACGCCGGCCGGCGGACAGACGCGCTCGGGGCGGTGGCCGGGACCACGGGGGGAGCAGGGGCCGCGTCCCTCCGGGGAGGGGCTGCCCACTGGCCGGCCCGAAGCCCAGGCTGACCTTCACGACTTCATACTCGGGCCGGGCGGTCGGCGGGTCTCCCTGGCACAGAGTGGCTTCGTACGGCACCCCGGACGTGCCCAGCGGGGCCACCGGCCCCGGGGAGCTGCAGGGGGCGCAGCCCACCGCGGCAGCCGGGCTCGCCGCAGGCCCGTGGGCACCCTTGGCAGCCGGGCGCAGGCGGGGCGGAGAACCCCGCGGCAAGAACTTGAAGGGCATCACCAGCCGCAAGTACCGCGCGTCGAAGTAGCGGATGCGGGCCGCGAAGGAGAGGACGGCACAGCCCGGGTTGCTGGCGGCACTGAGCGAGAGCAGCGTCACCAGCACCTTGGTGACAGCGGGGTGTGGCCGGAACGCACACAGGCCGCCCCGCCAGCCTCGGCCCTTTGTGGTCAGGCCGAAGAGCCCGGACGCACGGGGCCACGTAGACGCGCAGGCGCCTGGAGAGACGTTCTGTGCGGCGAAGACGTCTTCCACCGCCGTGGGGACGCGGCTCGGGTGCCGGGTGGTTCCCGTGGGGTCACCGTGGGGTCCCGCCAAGGGGTCAGGGGCTGTGTCTGTAGGAGGGGCCCCCACCAAGATGAGTGGGCACGGGGATTGGTGTGGCAGCCCCCTTCCCTACGCGGGGCGCCCTGGAGCAGGGGCCTGGGTGCCTGTGACACTGGGCAGGGGTGCAAGGACGTGCCCACCCCGCTTTCCAGACGGCCCCTCGGCCCCTCATCTCCAACGTCAGCAGGACCGTTCTCGGCATGAGAGAAACGCCTTCTCCGAATGAGGTTACGTCCAAGCCCCGTCCCGAAGCGTGTGCACCAGGAACCTTGATCCCCCAAGCAGCTGGAGGACCCGGTCCGGAGCCCCGCCAGCAAATCGCGCTCACTTCGGCCGGGGCTCTGCCTCGTGGCAGAACGGCCGCAGTCCGCACGGTCGTGAACCACGTCGTCCAGCTTCTGGACCCAGAAAAATTCTGATGGACTCTGGCCTGAGGGGACCGTGCTCGTAGCGCCCCCCCCCCCCCCCCCCCCCGTAAAGACTGAAACGTGGTGCGCCCTGGCCGCTGCCCCCAGGGCCTCCGGGGGAGGGGGGGCCCTTGCGCTCAAGGCCGGGAGCTGTCTTACTGCCTCCGGGCTGTGAAGTCCTGAGTCGGGGCTTTAAGTGACAGTGCCGTCAGGCTCGCAGCCTTCCCAGCCGGTCCTTTGTCACAGAAATAATTCCGTTTCCATGGACGTGTGTCCTCCCCGTTAAACTTTAGCTAAATAGCAGGTGAGGCTGCTCATTCTTCGAAGGAAGGCGAAGGAATAAAACCGGGAAGTTGATGTTAATGGAAGGCTCCCGGGTGGGCCTGGCCCCACCGCCAGCTGTCATTTTCTCTGCGCGGCGCCCCGAGGGCCCGGCTGGCAGAGCCACGCGGTGTGGCCACCCTCGGCCAGCACGTGATTCAGAAGTAGAGCGCGCAGGTGAACGGCCTTTCCTCCCGCCACACGAGGGCGGTCTGAATAACACCCCGTTTACTAGACTCGCAGGTTGTCTCGCGCGGCGTCTTCGCACACGCAGACTCCTCGGGGCTCTCCTCCTTGCCCCCTGACGCCCCCCGGCGCCTCACCTGGGTGACAGCTGTGGGGTGCACCGTCCGGGGGCTGGGGGGGACGCCTCGTGTGCTCGCTTGATGTGGCGCACGGACAGCTCTGCCTGCGGACCGACCCTGCTCTGACCGCTGCTCCGCACCCCACCTCGGCGCCCCTCCTCTGCACCCCTGCTCCTCGCCCCACCTGTGCACCACTGCTCCGTGTCCCTGCTCCGCACCCCTCCCCTGCACCCCTGCTCCGCACCCCACCTCCACACCCCTGCTCTGCGCCCCACCTCCGCACCCCTGCTCCGTGTCCCTGCTCTGCACCCCTCCCCTGCACCCCACCTCCACACCCCATCTCCGCACCCCACCTCCGCATCCCTGCTCCACACCCCTGCTCCGCACCCCACCCCGACGCGACGTGAGCGCACATGTTCCCCAGGCGCCCATCTGGCCGGCTTTGTCCGAGAGATACGGTAAATCATGATGTTGTCCATTGCTGCTGCTTATGGTGATGAGTGATTCCCGGGCCGCTGAGGGGCCTCACAATTAAGAATAGTGGCCGGACTGAGAGGAAGTGATTCGGCATGTTAATCTTTAATTAAGGCAAATTGGAAAGCAGATCCTGTGAACATTGACCACAGGTCAGGAAACGCATTAGGCTGTCCCCGTGTCCGATCCCTACAGCTGACCAGTGTTCCGGGCACTTCCTGGGGCGAAGCGTATCGTCTTTGCCGGTGGTTTCGGGGGCATTCGTTGTCAGAGGCCCCCTGGCTTGTGCCAGTGCACTCGGTCATCTGATTTGGTGGCCGGGCTCTGGGTCACCCAGCCAGGAGGACGGAGGCCTTGAGAGCTCGTCCCAGGCTCGTCAGCCTGTCGACTGCTTCTCGCCTCGCCCTGCGCTTTTCTCCAGAAGCAGGGGGCCTTCCTTGGGGCCGAGGGGGCTCCAGCCTCACCGTGTCGTCCGCGGGGCGGGGCCGTGTGCCGGCCTCCATGCTTGCTCGTGTCCGTAGACCACCCGCCTGCTCGCCAGGCTCCAGGACAGCCCCTTCCCAGGCAGGGGGACATTCAAGGAAAGGAAGGCCCCAGTGTGTCCCAGCAGCACACAAAGCAGGGTTAATTCCAGGATTTGGCTGTCACAGCTGCTTTACGGTTTTTATACACGAACGTACATTTTTACAGGCAAGCGTAGTAGTTTTTCCCCTTGGGTGGATACTTATAAGCGGGAACGCGAGGTTTTCTTGTTTGTTGTTAAATTTTCCGTCTGATAAATGTGACGTTACGCGTTGCAAAGACGAGGCGTATGGTGTGTTCCTGTGAGGAGAGTCCCGCCGTGGTGGTGTTGGCGAGGCCTCCCGTCATCCTGTCTGCGGTCGTCAGCTGTACGCTGGGTCTCTGTCGCCTTTGTCGCCTCCCGTTCACGTGTGTGTCCTTACACGTCGTTCGTTTTACTCCCACCCCCCTCCCTCCATAACCACCGTCTCCCTGGTCTTTTTCTTTCAAAAAGTTTATTTCAAAAGACGGAGAAGCGTGTGAGCAGGGGAGGGGCAGGAAGAGGGAGAGAGAATCCCACGCAGGCTCCGCCCAACCCTGGGCTCCACCACAAGCCCTGAGACCGTGACCTGAGCCCACACCAGCACTCTGAGCCACCCAGGTCCCTGCCATTTTTTTACAGTAGGTTTAACCTCCCTAGCTTCCACGTGTGTGTGAGTCACGCAGGGCTTGTCCTCTGATTTGCCTCGCTGAGCGTGGCGCGTGGCCGGTCCGTGTGCCGATCCACGTCACGGGTGGATGCCGTCCCGCTGTGCGCGTGCGCCGTGTCTTCCTGCGCCGCGCACCTGTCGATGAGCTCGGACTGTTTCTAACCTGCCGTGAGGCCGCCCGCGTCGGTCCGCGAGGCCGTGCTGTTTGGCTTCCCTGCCAGAACCTGCACTTCCCACCCCTGTGCTAAAGCCCAGATCTCACCTGAGACCGAATTCCCTGGGGACGAGCCGACCCTCCAGGACCGCCCGTGCTTTGTTCCAGTGCCAGTTTTGGGCTGAGAACCAGAGCTTCTGGGGCCCTTTTCTGAGCCACGAGGAAGGGCTGCCAAGGTCCAGCTCCAGGGTCCCCGGGGAGCTGGCCAAGGCCAGAGCCTTGAGAATTTTGTGTCCTTTACAGAAGCTCGTGGCTGTAGCTCCTCGGAAAGTCTTCCAGGATGGGAGGAGGGTTGGTGCGCGGGGCTCCCTCGTCCTCCCGGAGCGGGGCTCTGGCCGGTGGTGCAGCCTGTGCTTCCCCGGGCCGTCCCCCTGCGGCCGCCTCCGCCCCCCTGGCTGCATCGTTAGGGACCCGCGTGCCGTGGTTGAGTCTCCCTCCCATCCCTGGGGGCTGCGCTGGGCGCACTCGGGTCCCCGCTTCTGCGTGGTCCTCGTCATCCCCCCGGATGAGCAGTGGCTCCAGGGCTGTGAGCCCGCTGCGGACCTCTGCCTGGTCTCTGGGTTTTCGCTCTCGTGTTTGTGTTTTGCTGGGTCCTTTCCAGTCCTGTGCCCGTCTCACAGGTGATCTGGGAAGGTCATAAGCTGCTTCTCTGTGTGGAAAGAGCACGAGCCTTTGAGGTCAGATGGGGGTGCGCTGCGTCTCCTGGGGGGAGGTGTGTGCACGTGTGCGCGTAAGCGTGTCCCCTGGAGGCAGCGTCCCGGGTGATTCCTCTGTGCTCTCAGCCCGGCTGGCCAGCGGGCATACACCACCCCCTCGATGCCCCGTGTCGCCGTGCCTGCAGCCCCGTGGGTCCCACAGGTGAACCTTCGGACACTTGTCACTCGGGGCGCCACCGTCTCCGGGCGCCGTGGCGTCTCCACCAGCTCGTGGCTTGGCAGGTGTGTGAGCGTGTGGTGGCCGCGTTACACGCTCTGTGTCGATCTGATGGCAGGAAGGTGGGCAGACGTTGAGTTACAGGATGGAGCACGTCGACGGCCTCTTGCCCCGCCCGGGCCCTCGGGAGGATTCCTTCCCGCGGTGTCCCGAGGCGCCAAGCCCTTCTCCCTCTTGGCCAGCTCCTCCCTCCCTGGCTCCCGCGCTCCCTCTGGCAGGACTTGGCTTCTTTAGCGCCTTCTGGTCTTGGCTGCATAAATGTTTCCATCCCAGTCTCCTGTGCTCCCTGCAGACTGGGAGCCCTGGGGCCCGATGAGTCACCGTGCAGCCCATCCGTGGCCAGGCCCTGCGCCGCCGTCCAGCCCGGCCCGCTTGACGGAGGCGTGGCGTGGAGGGCGTGAGCTTTCGTGGACCCGTGGGCTGGGACGGGAACATGAGGGGCAGTGTGGCTGCTGGCCCACATCCTTCTGTGGGGACCTGCTGCCGGGCAGCCCCCTCGTCCCCATCCTGGTCGCCTGAAGACGCAAATTCCTGAACTGTCCGGAGTGTCGCCTGTGGCCTGTGGGGAAAATAACCTCCTTAAAAGGGTGAAGAGTGAAGGTTTCTTTCCATTTTCCTCCATTTGAGTCTCCTGAGACCTTCTTCGTCTCTCCCGGACACACTTGATGTGCAGATACCTGCCTCCGGGAGACACACGCGGGCGCACCCCCCCCCCCCCCCCCAGGGCACGCAGCTCAGGCCCCTCTGACCTGGAGGGAGCACCCGTTCTAACACAGTGGGCGGACGCCCCGTCTCGCCTCTGTCCCTGCAGCCTTCGTGGGCACCTCTGTGTCTCTGCGTAGCTGGGAGGCCAGACCACACCTGTGGAAGGGCTTGCCCCTCCTGTGAGGGCAGGCCTGGCTCTGGGCGCTCCTGTGATCTCTCTCTGACCCTGGGCACGCTTCCCCTGGGTCCCCTTGGCTCTGCAGCAGCGGGCTGGCAGAGACACAGTGAGTGGAGGGCCCCATCCTGGAAAGGCCCATCCTTTCAGTCCCCTGTGAGAAGCTTCCCCACCCCCACCCCCGGTCTGAATGGTTCTCAGGGCAGAGACGACGGGGATCTCCCAGCTTAGGGGCACTCGTTTGTGTCCACCGGAAGCCCCGGGGGCCTTGCGTTTGCCGGCACTTTCCATCTAGCGTGCCCAGGACAGCCTCTCCTCCCCAAAGCTGAGCCTGGGAGAGCTGGTTTTGCAAACCCACCCGTGGTTTGGAGATGCACCCTCCATCCACGTGGCCCTGGCGGCTGGGCGCCGTGGCCCTGCCCTCGTGGGCCATCAGGGCCGTAGCTCGAGAGAACCTGTAGCTGGAGCCCGGTTGGACAGGGCTGGTGGCCCCGTGAGTGAGACCGTGAGCCCCACAGAGCTTCGCGGCAGAGGGCACTGTGCGGCCTGCTGTGGGGTCTGGGGCTGGCTGGGTGATCTGGAGGAGGGTGGGCGAGGGAGGAGGCACCCGTTTTGACCAGATGGGAGGGTGTTGGTGTTCCGCGACCTTACGTTGTCTGCTTCCTGCCGGTCCCAGGACCACGTCCGATGCTGGCTCTCAGGGTGCGTGTCGCCCTCTTAGGGCCAGACTGGCCATCAGACTCTTATTTCTGTCCTCCCCCACGTGGCCACTGCAGTGTCCTGTGTCCTGGACTGCGGTGGGGGACCCTCGGCACCTCATAGCCAGCCAGCCGCCTGGTGACGGGGTGCTGGGGCCACTGTGCGGCCCTGCACACCTCTCCCCTGCAGTCTCTGCTCTGCCGTCACTACCTTTCACGTCTGGCCCGGCCCTCTGCTGCCCTGACCCTCCTCGGGCTCCCGGCCGAGCCTGACTGGGAGCCGCCTGCCCCCTCAGGGTCCCGCGCGGGACCCAGCCCTGTCCCCAGAGGTCGGAGGCTCGGCCCCTGGGCTTCCGTCATCGCCCTGTCCCAGCAGCAGGGGAACGCTGGCGCTCTGTGGGCTGGGAGGCCCAGCTTTTCGCACCGTGGCTCTGTGATCTTGGACAAAGTGATCAGCCCGTGCGTGTACATCACCACCCACCATCTTTATGAGGATTTTGTCAGACGGGGTGGTGTGTGGGGGCGCCCGGTTCCCTCCCGCTTACGGAGAGGATTCAGCTGGTGGGGGGACCCTTTCTTTCCACACCACACTGAGCGTCACCTGAACACAAAGCCCGCCTTGTGCGGAAGCCTGGCCGCCCCTGCTCGTGTTGAAAACTTGAACCTTCCTTCCCAGGCCTCTGGGTAGAAACGCTGCCAGGTCTGGGCTCCCAGCTCCTCCCGACCACAGTTGCGGAAAGAGCCCCCGCCCCCCCCCGCCCCCGATTCGTGCCCTATGAAACATACACGTGCCAGATGTGGCTGCTGGAAGGTGCATACACTGTGCTCTGCCAGACCGAACCTTCTCCGTGTTCGTGCCCCCGCGCTAGCCACGCCTCTGGCGGCTTCAGTCTGCATCCAGATGTGTGTGCTGCCCATGGACAAGCCTTTCCGGTTCTGTCTTCAGGACACAGCGCTGGAGCCAGTGATCATCTTTTTTTGAACGAGGAAGCCCTGAGCGGTCTGTTCAGTCACTTCCAGGCTGAAAGTCTAGGAAAATGAACTCTGTTTTACTTTTTACTGGAGCCAATCTACAGTATAAAGAAACCTGAGTTTTCAGAGTGAAACGTCGCTCAACCGTGAAATCGCCCGTCCCCCGGCCGGCGGCTGAGCGGGTGGTGGGGAAGCAGACGGAGGCGGGGAAAGAAAAGGAAGCCCAGAGGGTTGGCGGCTGACTGTGCCAGGGCCTGTGAGCTGTGCAGGCGGCTCCTGTCCGTCTCCGGTCCTCCCCTCCCCACGAGCTCCCTTGCTGGCAGCGGCCGGGCAGAGACCTCCAGTTCTGTAAGGAGGACAGGAATTCAGTCTTAGGTCGTTCCAGCCACACAGGCTGCACTGGGAACAGCATATGCTTTGGCCGCGTGACCCAGACAGGTTCAAGTCGGCCTACGTACAGAGTCACCGGTGTGGCGGCCGGAACAAGTAACGCGTGTGCCTCCCAGCGACTGTGGGCACCCAGCGGATTCCACACGCTAAACAGTCCCTCCCAGAAAGCGGGCAGCGTCTGCAGCTTGAAATAGGACCTAAAACCCCACCCGTAATACAGAAGAAGCGCTCACAACCTGTCTAGCCAAGGGAAAGTCCCCGAAACCTTCCCTTGAGAGCGCTCGGCCCCAGGGCCCGCGTTGGCACCACCCAGGCCGGGGCTTGGGGCTCTGCCCTCTGCCCTCTGCCCCCCGACAACGGGGTGTGGGCATCAGGCAGCCGGAGTCCTGAACACAGAGGCAGACTGATCCCTTATTGCCCTGCGGGCCTGTGCCTAGAGCCTCCCTCGGGGTTAGGCAGAGTCAGGGCGCTGTCGCCTGAAGGGCGCTGGTCACCCGTGGCCTGGCAAGGCTGGGCACGAGGCAGGTGCGAGTTTTGGAGGGAGGATGGGGTCAGCACGGAGAGTCAGGAAGTGGCCTGGGGGTCCCCAAACTCCTGAAGGAGGGGGCCTGCCTCAAGGAAGTAAGAGCTGAGACACGAGTTTGGACGCGTGGCTTCCCTGAGCCAGCACCGGCGGGAGACGTGACATGCGGAGCCCTCTGCCAGGTGTCTGCGTCCCTTATGCAGCTGGGGGACTTTCTCTGCAGCGCCCTGCCCGCTGGGGTCACTGATGGCATCCAAGGGCCACGTGAGCTCCGTGCGAAACCCACAGAGGCTCCACAGAGGCGAAGGACACCTCCAGGAGCCCCGCGCCAGCAAGGCTGGGGCTGGAGAGTGTTTTGTTTGAAGGTCTCTCACAACGTGTGGCCCCCACGGCAGTGTTGTTGCTGGCGAGCAGCTGACAAGGAACCGGCCTGGGGCCTCTGTTCCCAGAGCCTGGGGTCTGAGGAGCTGCTTTGGAGTGGGGGAGTCTCCCAGAGGTTTGAGGACCACTGAAAGGGGCTGACCTCCCCTAGAGATGGGAGACCTGGGGCCCGGAAGAGGGGGCTGGGCCACTGCCAGTCTCAGGCCTGCGTTCTCCTCTGGGCTCCCAGGGTGACGAGGTGCCTTGTCATTAGATCCCCGTGGCCACCAGCCCCCTGTCCCTGACGAGCGTGCGTGGCCGGTAGGGAAGAAAGGCCTCCAGCCCCCGGTGCACAGGCGAGCAGAGGAGCCCTGGGCTACGGCAGGGCCGGGCGTGCCTCCCTCGGCCCCGAGCGCCCCTGTGTGCGACCCCAGCAGGGTCTCCAGGTTCCGAGTCCCCGTGTGCAGCCCCAGGCCTCCCCCGCCCCCCGGCTTCCTGTCGTGAGTAGGTTTACAGAGCTTCCCACAGCTATTGGAAGGATGTCTGGGGATGACGTGACCGGTGGGTGGGCACTGCCCCCAGAAAGGGCCCCTCCTGTGGACGGTGTCGTGGGGCGACGTTCTCGTCAGTGGAATCTGGGCCCCCCCTCCTTAGGCGAGAGTGAGCTCCCGGGGAGCAGTACCCGTTTCTGTCATACGCTTTGGGGGCATCCTGCCTCCCGCGTCCGTGAGCTTGGGCCTTGGCGGTCTCTTCCTCCGAGAGCCCTAAGTTAGCAAGATAGCCTTCCCTGTGAACTCCCCCAGCCTCGAGGGGGAATTTCTGAGCTACCGGACGAGCGACAGGCCTGGCTGGCCACCCGCCCCCTCCCCGCCCCGACCTCCTGTCTTCCTTAAGCTGACAAAACCACGGTCCTCCCCAGCTGCTGCCACTGGGAGGGCCGGTGTGTGGTTTGGCTCCTGCCTGCGGTGCCCTCGGTGCACTCGCTCTGTGCCGTGGCCCCCGCTGGCAGACAGGCAGCGTCCTCCTCCGGCCTGCATGGGCTGCTGCCTCCGCTCTCTGCGGTGCCTTCCCCACTCACCCTGGCCCCCTACCTGCCCAGGCTTCAGCCGAGCCGGCCGTGGGCCGGTGGACAAAACACAGGACAAGCGTGGCTGCTAAAAGAACCACGGAGACTTACATCCTGAGTCCCTGGTCCCGAGTGGAGGGGAGAGCCTGAAGCCTTGACATTGGGGGTGTCAGGCCGGCTGCTTAGCCCCCAGGACTCCGTCTCCTCCTGTAAATTGGCAGTAATTACAGCATTGCCCCTCGGGGTCTTGGAGGGCTAAATGAGTTAGCACACCGGGACGTGGGGGGCCCAGGACAGTCGGCAAAGCCAGGTTTCTGCCACGAGCCGGGACCCTCACAGAGACGAGGCCCCGCGTGTGTCTGAGGTGGGCCGGCCTCTGCGGCCCAGCCTGGCCTGACCCCCTGTCCAGCCCGCTGTCCGTCTACCGCTCGGGCGCCCCAGCACCCTCCTCCTGAGGGGTCTTGAGGACTCGGCCTGCCTTCTTGTCACATCCTGGCTCTGTGTGTCTGTGGGCCCGCTTGGGATCCCCGCTTGGGATCGTCTGCGCCCCGAGCCCCCGGGCCCTGAATCAGGGTTGAGGTGCAGGAAGACACGGCTCCCGGGACGGGGCGCTGGGCCGCCTCACCCCCGGGCCTGCCGCCGCCTCGTGCGGCCACGTGCCCTCGGTGCCACGTGCGGGCCAGGCGAAGGCGGTTTCCTGGCAGGCGCTGGCGAGGAGGTAAAAGTGTGTCCGAGCTCTGCATACACGAAGCGCACACGGGCCCTGGAGATGGGCGAGAGCGTGGAGGGGATGCCCTTGGCCCTACACCCTCCCCTGCCCACGGGGCCGGCCAGTGGGTGGGTTGTCCCCCTGGAGCGGGAACTCACAGTGCAGGCTGCGGCCCAGCGTCCCCGTCCCCGATTCGCGGTGCGCATCGCTGGCCCCGTGTTGGGAAGGCGGCAACTCGTTCCGGGACCGGCGACTGTTACCCACCCCCGTCTCTCAGGGCGCACGGTTGGGTGTTGTCCTTGCAGATGAGGACACCTGCGGGAGGGACGTCTGCCCTCGGCTTTGCTCACGGCGGAGGTTGCGGACGTCACCACGCCGTCCCGCGCGGCCTCCACAGGTGGCCTTCCCCCGTGCAGAACGGGCACACCCGTGTTCACGGCAGCCCCCCCCCCGACAGTGGCCACAGGCGGAGGCAGCCCCGTGCGTGTCGATGTGTGTGGCACGAGGGGATGTGGTTTCTCGGCCGTGAGGAGTGGCATTCGGATACTGGCCCGAGGCGGGGGGGGGGGGGGGGGGGGGTGCTGTACAGACGCGGCGCTCGGTGGGAGGAGCCACGTGCCGCGTGAGTCCACCGCCGTGGGTGTCGGGGGAGGGAAGCAGGTCCCTAGAGACGAAGATGAGTGGCTGCCCGGGGAAGTCACCTCTTCTGTCGCTTCCCGCTTCCCGTAATACCAGCACTAACGACCCCTTTGTCTTGACTCTTGTCACTAAGACACCTTTCCGTGTTTGGGAATGGATTACTTGAGGCAAACGCCGCTGGCCTCCGCTATTCTTAGGTGCGCGGACCTTGCAGCCGCCCCCTCAGACGGCTTCCTCCTGCCTGACGGCAGCCGATCCCCGTTCCCCGGGCTCTGTCCCCCTTTGCTCTGTCGTCGTCCTGCCGCTGTCCAGTCAGCAAGCGGAGGAGAGGGTGGGCCGACTACGGACTGACGCCTCCATTCCAGCCCAGGCCGCGGCCTGGGAGCGAGCCCTGCAGACGTGTGGGCTGGCGTCTCGGGCTGGCCTGTCGCCAAGGCGGCTGGCCTGCCGGCTGCTTCCTGATTTGTCTCCCGGCTCATGTGGCCTCCGTCACCCGCGGAATCTCACAGCAGACCCATAGCACTAAGTAACGGGGCTTTTTCAGACACTGGGGGACCTGGGCTTTGTGGACACATCTCTCAGAGGAAAACCGTATCTGGGTTATTGTGGCTCCGACCTGCCTTCCCGTCGCAGTGCACGGCCCGCCGGCCGTGTTTGCCCGGCTCTCCCCTTGCGGATGGGGCGCTGCGGGTGGGGAGGTGAAGGGCGTCGGCCGAGGCCGGGAGGGCGCGGGCTCCGTGCTCCTGGGGGGGGCAGGCGGGGCGCGACGTGCAGGGGGCCTGCCGGAGCAGGCGCTTTGCAAGAGCGTTGTTCACACCCTGTGGAACCGTGGGTCGTCACAGAAGCATCTCCTTGACCCCCTCAGCGAGTGGAGGGACTCGAGGGGCAGGCCCTGTCTGTCTGCGCTGCTGTTCGGGCAGGTGTCCGTCCACCGTCCTGACAGCGCACCCGGGCAGGGATTCACCGCGACGGCCTTTCCTTCCTGGCCCGCAGGTCCCGCTGCCCGAAAGTCGCCGTGGAGCGTGGGCCACGCTGCGGCAGCTGCTGGCTTCTAGGAGAGGCCGCTGTATGTCACCCGTGTCTCAGCTCCCGCGAGGCCCGGCCCCTGTCCGGTGCCGCTAGTCGTATGACCGCACGACCTGGGAAGTCAGAGGGATATTGAGCCACGTGTGACCCGGCAGGAGGGTCACGGGAACTCCCAGGTGGCCCGGGCTCTGCACAGGGAGCAGTGGGGGGGCCACGGAGAGGCTGGCAGTGCCCCTGAGGGCTTCCGTCCTCAGTCTGGGGACCGCCTACAGGGCTGCCTGTGGAAATAAGGAGGCCAGGAATTTGGGAGTCCCTAGCCTAGAGTCCAGGGACAGTGGCCCAAGGAACAGTGATGGAGTCTGGGAGACAGTTCGGGGATTGGAAGGCCACTGGGATCCAAGCTCAGGACGTCTGGACCCACCAGGAATTCGTGGTCTCCTTCCTTTGTGGGGACCCGGCCCGTCTCTCCACGCCTCCGCCCAGCCGTCCACCCCTCATCCCTGACTCCCCGCAGGACCACTCCACCCCGCACTGCCTCCCGCCCGTCTTTTGGGTTCTGCCTCTGCTACTCACTTCTCCGTCTTGGGGCTGATGCTCCCCGGTGTGGCGTCCGGCCCCCCCGGCGGGCTGGCCAGCCTGTCCTTTGCCTGCCCGCAGGCCAGGCCTTGCCTTTCGGGCATTAGCCGTGGCCGCACAGCCTGACCCCATGGCCCCTCTCAGGGGCACTGAGGCCCCTCCTGCCCCGGGTACAGGTGGGCATGTGCTTCTGGCGGGGCGACGGGCCTGGGCACCCTGCTCACAGGCCCCCCTCGCTGAGAAGTTGGCCGCAGGTGCTGCTTGGACCACACGGACGCTCCTGGCCGTCTTTGCCCACAGCCTCCCTGTGCGGTGCCCATCCTTCCATTCCTGCGTCGGAGACGCGCTGGTTTTCTCCTTTGCTTCCTTTTCCCCTCTGCTTCCTGCCTTTTTGAGTGTCTCTGTGGGCTTTTTTTTCCCTTTTAATTCTTCACTTTTTGTTTGCTCAAGTTGTCCCAAACATGGCCAGGAGGAACCACTTCCAGCCGGGGCCTGGGTCCTGTCGGCACTGGGGGCGTGGCCGTGGTCATCTCCGTTTGTCCTCACTTCCTAGGTCAAGGTGCCCCAGGCCCTGCTCCGTGGAGCCCTGTCCCTTTGTAGTGGCGCTCCGCAGGCTTTGAGACTATGCACGGGAGGGGCAGCCCCGCGGAGCAGAGGCCGGCCTTGTGGGGCCTTCCAGCTGGCCGTTCACGGGCAGGCCCGGAGGCCGCGGGCGGGAGCACTTTCCCCTCCAGCCCCCTGCCACTCACCACCGCCTCTTTAGAGAGAGAGCCTTTTCAGCGTTTCTTTTTAAGTTTATTTATTTACTTGGTGCACACGCGTGAGCTGGGGAGGGGCAGAGAGAGGGAGAGAGAGACAGTCCCAAGCAGGCTCCGTGGGGGCCGCACAGAGCCCGAGGTGGGGCTTGATCCCACCCATGAGATTGTGATCTGAGCTGAAGTCTGGAGTCGGAGTCGGATGCTTAACCGACAGAGCCACCCAGGCGCCCCTGCAACGTCTTTTAAAAGCGTTTATAATCTTTGAACTGTCTCTTTCTCACCTATGCTCCCTGCCACGGCTTCAGCTGGCGATCGGAAATCTCTGTGTGGGGCTGCCGTCCCTGGAAACATAGTGCGCCCAGCCGTAACCGCGCAGAAGTCCGGCGTCCTAGGCCGGACTTGGCTGCTGTCCCTGTCTGCGCCAGGTTCTGCTGGCTCCAGTGTGTGTGTGCACACGCGTGTGCACACGCGTGTGTGTGCGGAGCAGCGCCTGGGTGGTCCGAGTGCTCCTCTCCACTGCTGCTGACCACGTGTTTTTGGAAAAGCGCAATGTGCCCTGAATTCCCTGAGTCACGTGGTATCCGCAGGGCGGAGTTTCCCTCGTCCGATTGTTGGGGAGCGCGGGGCGGGGTGTCTGCTCCTCCGCGGCTGGTTTGGGGTGAAGGCCCCCAAGGTATAAATCACCGAGCACGACCCGCCGACCCTGACCACATGGGCTGTAAACCCTGCGAGAAGCACCCTGTGCAGGCGCGGTCAGGGTTCTGTGGCCGGCGCCCAGCTGCCCTGCAGGGCGAAGCTCTGCCGGCGGCCACTAGGTGGCGCCCCGCACACACGCCTGCGCTCCCAGCTGCAGAGCGGGTCGGAGTCCCGTGTTCCCTGCCGGAACGTAGAAACGTACCGCGCTCCGACTTCACAGCATTTCGGACAGTAGCATCGTTTCCTCGGTTCACGTGATGTTAGTGGCACACGGGCCCGCAAGAGCCTCCCGGGAAGCGGTTTTCAAATACCGGGAGGAGGGGCGAGAATGTCACAGCCACTCAACAAATGCTTGTCCCCGGGACTTCAGTGTTACACGCGTACGGAATGAGGCAAATGGTAAAATTCTTTGCGCCTCGCGTTCTTTATTAACGTAAGATGGGTAAATTCGGATTCTTTCATTCCCAGAGACTCCCTGTTCGTTACTCAGATTTACTCGCCGTGTGCACGGCACGCTCCCCTCTTGCCCGGGGGGACGAGGCCCTCCCGCCGGGGGGACAGGCCCTCCCACACGGAGCCGCTGGGGCCACTCAGTTCTGTCCTCGGCCCTCGGGACGCGTCAGCAGTTGTCAAACGTCCGTTCTCGGGAAAGAACGTTTGCCAGACTTGGGGGGCTGTCCTCACGGGGTTCGGGGTGCGCCCCGCGCTGCCTGAGGTTGCGTGCAGGTACACGCTGCTGCTGTGCCACTGCAGCAGAGGAGTAACGAAAAGTGGCGGGCCCCGTGTCACCAGGGGAAACAGGCTAAGTCCCGTGCCGGTTTCTGCCACACGTCATACACCCCTGGAAATACACATTTTGAGAATTCCGAAGGTGGGTGATTTGTGTCAAGTGACTTAAGTCTTCAAACGTGTGGGTTTTTCTTCAGCAGGATCTTCTTCGTGATTTACGTAGAACTCGAGGCAAACGGTACAACCTCTGGAAGAGACGCAACGGACGAGAAATGAAAAATTCCCCCAGTTTTCCAGCTGATTTTAAATCCAAGAACTTCACTTGTAATTTAGCTTCTTAATCATTTTCTCCAGGTTTATCCTTCATCACGTGCGTTCTATGAAGGACTGGGGGTCTGCCTTACCGATGCATCTGCCACAATTAGCGGGAGATCTGGTTTCCCGTGATAAATTTTATAACCTTCGTGAAGCAACCTAAAATTAAATTCACCTTCTAGAACCTTAAATAAGCACGACACGGTAGATGAGTTGTTGTGATCAGCAAAATTAAAATTAACTTAAAAAGTATAATACGAGGGACTGATAACAAAATTAATGGCCTTGGAACATAGACTTCCACTGGGAGACATGGAGATTGGTGAGATAAAAAAATACACATGTAATATGTAGGATCACGTTCACAGTCTACTGGAGCCTTTCCCGACCCACTCCTCATTCTTCTCTCAGCTCAGAATTCTTTCCATGTCTTGGGCCACGTGGCAGGAGCGCTGGAGGCAGCGTTCAGTCGCCCCGGATCCAGCCCAGGTGACTGTGGATGGACAAAAGCCATGCGGGAAGCACATGGGGCTGGTGGCGGAGGTGTCCCCAGCGGGGAGAAGAGCACAGAGGCCGGTCGAGCCGTGAGACCCGGGGATGCCGCGAAAGCAGCGGAGGGGTCTCCGTGAGACACCCAGCCTGCCACCCATCCCCGGGGGCCCTCTGTCACCGGCACGGGTGGGACCCGCTCAGGCCCCCGGAGGTCACCAGAAACAAGCCAGGTTGCAACCAAAGCCACTGAGAAAGTGAAAACAAGACCGTGATTTTCGGCCTCTCTTCTGTTTGGGGGAGCCCAGCTGGGGTGAGGGACTCCGGGGCTGTGGGCGGAGACCCACGTGGCTCTCGGCTCTGTGCCCTTGGGATCTCCCTCTTCTCCTAGGAGCTCTTTCTAGAGCAAAGAGCAGAACAGATGAGCGAGGAAAAGGGTCTTTTTATTTGAAATAGCACTGCCACCCCAAACCAGCCCACCGCTGGGTCCCGTGTCCCCTAAGAACAGTGCTGGCTTCCTGACCCAAGAGCCTGGCCGTGTGTGGTGGACCTGGGACTGACCCTGGCCCCAGCCCTGCCCACCCGCCGTGAGAGGACGAGGACTGAGACTCCGTGGTAGCAGGTGTGTGTGAGGTCAGAGGCCCCACGGCTGCAATGCCGGGCACCCTGCAACCCGCCATTCGCTCGGCCAACACGAGAGTTCCCCAGTGGAGCCGGGGCCACGGAACCCCCCGCTGTGCAGCCCACAGCTTGAGGAGTGGAGGGGGTCGGGTCTGAGACTTTCAGGACTGGGGGAAACCCTGCAGCAGAGGGGCGCTGCGCCCTTCACTAGAAATAGCACGTTCACGGACAGAGGCAACCCAGAACCTTCTCTAATTCTGCCCCTGATTTACTGGCCAGGAAGTAGATTAGGCCCCACCTGTCCAGAATTTCACAGCTAGCAGGGGCAAGTAAGACCAGGACCCTGGTGTCCAGTGTATTTTCATGCTTCTGCACAGGCAGACTCTGAACTCAGTCATCGCATCACCCCGGAGGGGATATATTCTGCCGACAGAAACACAATGGCAACCAAGTCATGGGCTAAATCTCCCGAGAGACCAGGGCCAAATGGAGCGATTTCCCTGAATGGAATGTGGCAAAACACAGAGCCACACTTTGCCATCCTCGGATCAGATGTGTCAGAATTAAGTTTTCAGGTTGTCAAAAGTTAGTATGTTAATACCTCTGATAAGGGACTCATCTCCAAAATACATAAAGCACTCCCACAACCCAGAAGCAAAATAAAATGTGATTACAAAGGATGAGAACAGACATTTCTGCAAAGAACGCAGACGGCCAACGTGTACGTGAGAAGGTGCTCAGCGGCACTCGTCAGAGGAGCGCGTCAGAACCCCAGCGGGTGCTCCTCACGCCCGCTAGGGTGCCGCCACCAAGAGGACACCGAGCGCTGGCGAGGGAGTACGGGAAAGGGGTCCTCGTGCACCGCTGGTGGGGATGCGCACTGCCGCAGCCACTGTGAAAACAGTACAGACGTGCCTCAAAAGTCAAAAGCAGGTCTACTTATCCAGTGATCGCACTTCTGGGTATCTACCCAAAGGAAACAAAAGCACTCCGTCAGAATGGTGTCTGCACCCCCACGTTCACTGCCGCGTTATTCACAACAGACCAGACACAGAAGCAGCTGAGTGTCCCTTGACGGACAAGTGGACGAAGAAGAAGGGGGGGCGGGTACACGCACCGCGGAATATTAGCCATAAACAGAAATGAAATCTGGCCATTTGCGACAACACGGACGGACCTGGAGAGCACTGTGCTAAGTGAGATAAGTCAAAGAGGAGTAGAACATGATCTCAGTGGTACAGGGGATCTTTAAGAAACACAACCAAGGCCACGGAAGCAGCACGGATTGGTGGTTGCCGGGGCAGGGAGGAGAAACGGGTGAAGGGAGTCAGAAGGTAAAAATAAACAAATAAATAAATAAATACAGTGTATTGCTGAGCAGCGACAAAAAGCAACACATTTTTGGAGGCACAAACCTAAACGCGGGTTGGAGTTCCCAAGCTGCCAGCCCCAGCCGCTCCCTGTCACCGTAACCCCGCAGGAAAGCGTAGGGTGACACGCGAATGAGATCTTAAGGCGTGTGCATGCTTCCGGCTGCTTTTGGCAAACGACCTACGTTCACCTGTTCTCTGCGTTTGCGCGCACGCAGTTAACATGCTGTGTGTGCTGCGTGTTACGGGGCCCTGTGGGGCCGGGCCAGTGCCCCGTAATCACATTCACGCTCCTCTTTCCTCAGAAAAGCGCTCTCCTACCACTTCAGCTCAAGGTTTGCTACCAAGGGAATGTGCCGCAAACTTGACAAACAAATCTTCCTGTTTTTAGAGCTTTGTGGGTTTCAGAGGTGCAGTTGGGGGGCTGCAGGCCTGTGGTGCGTCGTGACGTCGGGGTGCAGGTGAGCGGATGGTGTCGAGGAGAGCAGGGGGCTTCTGCCACGGTTTTAGAGCAGGTGTTTATGGGACGCGGCGTGGAAGGATCCAGGCACGCGCCGCGTCTGGCGAAGCAGGCTGTTGTCGGGTGTGAGGTGGCAGTGGTGGCCCCACGCTCTGCCCCCGTGCCAGACCGGGCTCCGCCTTGCAGGCCTGTGACTCCCCAGGCGGTCCCTCCCAGCTTCTGTGTTAGGTTGGAAATCCTCACCGCGCTTTCCTCTCTTCGGTTTACTATTAGCGTGGGGTTTTGTGCACACTTTGGGGAGTTGGCTTCTACTGAAGACGGTTAGCTGAGGTCACCGGGGAGGGCAGCAGGGGTACCAGTTAAGGGCCCTCCGCCTAAGACCAGCCACACTGCTGGCCCTGTCCTTCTGAAGCATTTGCACGCTGCCTGTGTGCGTGGCACGGCACGCGCCTCTCCCCGCCTCACCCCACCCAGCACGACCCTGCGGTAGCAGGAGCCCGCCCGTCCGTCCAACGGGAGTGCCCTTCGTGTTGCTTCCTTCGCTTTCAGGCTTTGGTGACTTCTCTCGAATCTTTTTATAAGCGCAAGAGACGGAATCGGGTATTTTGCCGGCGCAGAATATAAACACTGGATTTGGATTCTCCTGACTTCGTTCAGAAACCCAGGGTGGAGGCGGCCAGGCTGAGGACGCTATTGCGGGTGTGGCCCCGCACGACCGAGCAGTGCGTCCGCCCGAAGCAGGTGGGCAGGCAGCTGTTTTTCACGCCAGGCCCCTCCCGCCTTGGACCGCGTGGCCTTGGCCTAAGAGCGGCCTGTCTGGAAGCAGAAAACTTGGAGAGAACACGCCTCGTGCTGTTCTGGGTCCCGGCCTCAGTGACGTCCTGGGGAAGAGCGTGACAGAGCGGGCAGTGACAAAGTGCTGTGCATCCAGGTCAAGTGTCGGTCGCCTGTCTCCCAGGAGGGGGCCCGGACCGTGCCTCCGGGAAGTACGCCGTTGACTGCCCGTCCGATGACCCCACCGGGGCACTGGTGGCGGCCCCAGGACCCGCGCTCAGCGAGCGGCCGTGACCCCAGCCGCCGGCTCTACGCCATCACCTGCTGTACCCCTGCTTGGTCCGGGGAGCAGCTCTGGCGCCCGCAGTGCATTTTCTTTATCAGCCGCCGGAGTTTGCTGGGGAAGTTTCTGTTGATGTAGCGGTAAAGGAGCGGCACCACGGAGCTGCTGGAGAAGGCCAGGAATCTCGCCACGTCCTTGGCGAAGAGCAGGATCCCCAGGTGGTGCCTGTCAACGGGCTTCCCCCGCAAGGCCAGCAGCGTGTGCCCCAGGAGGGTCAGGTAGTGAGGCGTCCAGAGCCCGAACTGCGTGCACACGGTGGCCACCAGGAGCCTGTGCACCGAGGGGTCCGGCCTCCCCGCGTCCTGGTCGAGCGGCGTGTCCGCCTTCCGGATCCTCGAGATGAGCGCCAGCGCGTAGAACACGGCCAGGGCGGGGACCACGTAGCCGATGAACACCATGATGGCGTCCGCGGCCTGCGCGTCCCGCATCTTGGAGCACTCGACGATCCTGGCGGCCACGTGGCTGCAGACGTAGAAGAGCAGGGAGGAGAAGCTGGTGAGCAGGGCCCCGCCCCAGACGAAGCCGCACACGTGTCGCGTGTTGTAGACGCTGGACATGTAGGTGCGCGGCAGCGCCCGCTCGATGTAGCAGTCGAGGCTGAGCAGGGCCGTGGAGTACATGGTCACCAGGGAGGAGACGTTGAACAGCACCAGCAGCGTGACGTGGGCCTCGCTGCCGAAGCCCCACAGGGCCCACCCGGAGGCGGTGGGGCCCAGCAGGTGCACGGGCGCCAGGGCGCTGAGCACCAGGCCCGCCACGGCCATGTTGACGAAGTAGACGTCGGGCATGGTCATGCTGCTCTGGTCGTGCAGGTTGACCAGGACGAGCAGGGCGTTGTAGCCCAGGCCGACGGGGACGCCGGCCACCAGGTAGAGCAGGGAGAAGACGGACAGGACCAGATGCAGGTGCTGGCACAGCGGCTGGTCCTCCGCGCCGCCCGTGCCGTTGAGCGGGCCGCAGCTCCACATGACGGCGGGCTGCGGGAGAAAGCAGCGGAAGGTTAGCCAGAGCCCCGGGCCCCGCCAGCCCCTCAGAGATGCAGAGGTGGTGCCCGAAGGGAGCCTCGCCCCTTAACCTAGCAGGGCAAGGGCTAGAGACCGCGGGCCCTTCCAGAAGAACTCCGTCCCGAGCGTGCGTGTTCTGGGAGAGCCAGGTCGCTGTCCGTGGCTGCCTTAGGTCCTGAGCTGGGCCCGCAAGGTCCCGATGCTGCCGTGACCCTAACGGCCGCGGCGAGCCTCCCCGAGCCCGTTTCTAGAGAAATCTGAGCACTGGATGATGCGCCCGAGATCCCGCCGGGGAAGCCGCTTCGGGCAGCCTTCACGCTGCCTCCCGTCCTGGCTTCTCTCCGCCACGCGGGGACACCCTGCAGGGCTCCCCACCCCCAGTCCTGGGCTCCCGTCCTGCCCCCCACCACCCAGTGGCTTCAAGCGAGCCCCGTGACCACCTCCTTTTCAGCCTCTTTACTGAAAGGGGTTTTAGAAGGACGGGTGCCCGTGGCGCGGCACGCAGGGCCGTGATGTGTATGGGCCTTCCCACGACAGGGTGACCCTCCACAGCCTCCTGGGTGGGAACAGCAGGCCGCCACAGCCCTGCCCGGACCCTTCGTGGCGTGTGTGGGAATTGTGCGTCCGCCCGCCCTCCACACCTGTGTCTGCGGTCTGGTGGCCAGAGACCCGCCCCGTCTCTCCTGCCACCTGGGCTGCACCAGCACGCTGCGCCTCTGTCCCCGAGAGCGGGTGTGGGTGCACACGTGGGAGCAGGTCGCGGGCAGCTGCACAGGCTGGCGTGTGACAGGTGTGCCCCGAACGCAGCTGGGAGAGCAGGAGGCGCTAAGCCAGGGGGTGGGGGCCCCACCTGAGGAGGAGCGCGGAAGTGGGGGTGGCCACCGTGGGTGAGAGGCTCACGCCTTGGTGTCCACCGGGCCGCCACGGGGCCCCGGTGATGGGGCTCCCTCGGAGGGAACCTTGCGCTGCGCTCCCCCCGCCCCCCCTCCCCGCTGGAGTGCAACCCAGTGGCCCGTGGTCTAGCACACAGGAGGCGTGGGTGTGCGGCTGGCCGGGAGGACCCACACGTGAGGAAAGAGCACAATCTTCACGCGTCACGGTCCTTTGGAGGAAAACCTTCCGTGAAAAATGAATTTCGGCCCATCCTGATCTCCTGCTCTCAGAATAAGAAATCCTCTCGGGCGAACACGTGCAAAGTGCACGTTTGTCTCCTGGGCGTAGGGGCTGAGGGTTCTGCCAGCCCCGTTGCTGTTGGTGCCGGACCCCAGCCCCTGAAGGGGCTCGGGGGCCAGGCCCTGCCCACACCTGCTGCTGCACTGCAGGCTGGAGCCTGGCGTGGGGGTGGGGGGGTCGGGTGGGGATCAGGCGGTGAACAGACATCTACCTGCTGATTTCTCCCGAGGCAGTGAGCCCGTGGGGCGCCAGGGGGTTAACCAGGAAGTAAAGGGAGGTTGGGGTCCCCACAACAGGAGTGCGCCTGCATCGGCTGTGATGGGCAGGTGGGCAGTTGGTGCGTGAGCTCCCGTTCAGGGACATCGAGTCAGTGGGAGTGTTTTGTAATCCCCGTGAATGCCGCCCAGCAGCCCGTCAGACGGGAGTGATGCTCGGGGCCGGGCCGGCCGGATTCTGCCCACACGTGCTGATTACATCACTTTTAGAAGTGTTTGCTGTAATCCACAGCATAGGTTGGGTCCCTAAATCTAGACCACGCTCCTCAGCTTCTGGCCCTGGTGGGCGCCCTGCACCCCAGGAACCGGATCCTGGGGTGCAGGGGGGCACTGGGCTGCTGGCATGTTCCCGGAACACCTGTGGTTCCTACAGGAAGCTTTGGTCTCCCAAAGCTGGTTGTGTCATCTTTTAGCTGATTACACGGCTGGTTTCCACTCTCCTTCCTGAACTCATCCGGAGCTGGCTGTGGATGTTTAAGTGCAGTCTCCTCTCTGTTCTGGGCTCCCGCCCGCCGAACCATGGCTCTGACCATAACCGGGGGACAGCGAACGGGGGCCCATGGCTGTGGAGAGCTTGTCCACCAGACTTCACAGGCCTCGAGTCCCCAGGAAACACGGCGCATTCTTGTGGCCACTAGACGTTTCACATCCCATCGCATCCGTCTCTGCCGTGGTCAGCCCACAGGCAGACCCCCTCTGGTCTGGCCCTGCCTGGCTCACATGCTACCCCAGGGCCCGTGGGGTCTGCCCGAGGTGTCGCACCTACTCTCGTGTACCGGCCTCCCTCCTCGTAAGGAGACCAGACGTGGAGCCGCAGCCCCACAAAAGGAAGGGCCTTCCGGCATCTTTAAGACCGGCGTTGAACTCGCACAGGGTAGTTGCTAGCGAGAAAGGCGGGCTCGCGCTCGGCGCCCAGGCCGGGACCCCAGGATTCGCGCACCTGGTGTGACGAGCCCGTGCTTCCCTCCCGGTTCAGGTGTGGCGGGAGGGGGGGCGGGGGACACTCGGCACTCACCGCTCAGGGCGTCCCCCCCGGCCCAGCCCCTCCCGGCCGCCTGTCCCCGGTGCAGCCATAGGTGCAGCCATAGCGGAGCCTTCGGCGCAGGCTGCTTACCTTTATCCCGAGCCCCGCGTTTCTGTGCGCCTGGACCGCAGACCCCGTCCGTGAGCAGCCAAGGAGGCCGAGAGGATCCTGTTTCTCTGCCCCCCACCCTCACCCCACCCTACCCCCGGGAGCTTATCAGCCGCAGCCGTGCAGCGCTGGCTTCCTGCGCGGGCGCGTGTGTGCGCTCGGTGCCCAGTGTGGACGCACACTTGTTTTCCTCCAGTAAATCACTCGGTCTCTGCCTCCCTTGGCAGGCACGGCGGCCCCTCCCCAGCTCTGTTTACAGCCGGTTTCACGGAATGAGGGTTGTGCCTGGAAGGGCCGGCCGGCACCGTCGGATCAGGCTCCTGCCCTGCCGCTCCGGTTTCGGGAGCGCCCGCTTCCTCCCCCCTCTGCGCCCCCGGCCCGCACTGGGTGGCGGGGCCGGTGCGATGAGGCTCGTCTGGAGCCCACGTGGCCGCTCCGGACACTCGGGGTGCTGGGCGTGTGCACGGACGAGTTCCTTTTTTCCCTCTGCGAGGAAGCTGGGTGGCCACTAAGGGCGGAACGCGGGCCTCCCTGAGAGTTACCCAGTCACCATGGAGAGGGGCCGTGGCCGCCTGCCCTGGGGCGTGGCCCCGAGAGCTCTCCAAAGCGGGCAGCGGTGGCTGAGGGCCAGGCTCGGGACCGGCAGGAAGAAGGGTGGGTGTCTTCTCGACGTCGCTGTGGAACACAGCCGGCCTGGAGCCTCCCGGCCGCGGGGTCAGAGCCGCGGCCCTGACTGCCCACGGCTGCCCCGTGGGGCCGCAGGAAGGGCCGCTGGCGGGCCGCCGCGCTGGGCTGAGGATGGCTCCGTTCTTGGGAAAACCTCAGCCGGAACGCGGTCTGTTGAGAGCCTCCTTCCTAGTTCACGTGCTCGTGTGGCCCCAGCTCGCTTGTCGGAGGGAGTGCTGCGCATGCATGGTTCCCACGTGGGTCAAGTACACGGGCGGCCGTGATCTGGATGCAGACGGTTCGCTTTCTCTAGGCCTGACGAGAGGCCTCGTCCTTTCGTTCCGGCAATCCTCCGGGGAGGCCAGCGGTGAGGAGCCGCCTTGTGTCACAAACGGGGCCGTCTGTCTGGCATTTGCCGAAGCTCATCCCTGTCTTTGGAGGGGGAGTGGGGGAGGCGGAGGGTGCCACTGTCACGGAGGCTCCCGGACGGCCAAGCACCTGCCTCAAGATGGGCTCGCCCGCACCCTGTGCAGACAGAACGTGGGTCCCGGGGAGCATGGCTGGCAGAGCCAGCCGAGCCCGGGGTGTGGGCACGTGGCACGGTGGACGTGCTCAGGAGGCCAGAACTGCCGCGTGTCAAGCGAGCAGGACGGGCCAGTGAGAAAAACACGCTCAGGTCTTGGAGCCGGTGGCGCTCGTCACAGCACAGACATTGCGGAGACCGTGGGTGGGGGTGCCGCCCGGTCAGGGCCCGGCCCCGGTGCTGTTCCTCGGGGCCGCTGCCCGCCGCTCCGCACCTGGGAGCCCGCAGACGCCCCCACGCCCGCCCCCTTCCTGGCCCTGCCTTTCTCTGGTCCCCGGTTCCTTGCGGTGACCCCACTTCCCTTTTGTGCACTCTGGTTTTGCAAGTCCAGGAACCCGGGAACAGAGACTTCCCCTCAGGCTGCCCGGGAAGCAGGCCAACCTGGGAACAATGGTTTGGCTCCCGCCCTCCCGCGCAGGCCTCAGACCACCTTTCCAGCTCGCCAGTTCTCGGTTCACTTCCTTCGGCGAAAGAGGAACTTGGGGCACAGCCGGCGGGGAGGCGGCCTCTCCAGGGCCGAGCAGGCCTGCGCTCCACTCTCCACCCGTTTTCATTTGGAAATCTGCCACGTTCTCCCCAAATGGCAGGATCGACAATCCCAACTTCCGGGCCCTGCCACCTGCCGCAGCCCCTCAGCTGACGGTGTCAGGGTCAGCGGGGACCCCAGTGGGCCTCCCATCCAGGCTGGCTCTCCAAACAGGCCAGTCCTGTCACCACACCTTCCCACTAGGACCTCTGGGCCCTTCCTTGCTGGAGCTCCCCACTGCCTCCCTGGCCCCTTGTGCCCGCCCTCCTTTTCCACACGCTTTAGAGCCCTTTCCGGAAGGGTCCATTGGCAGAGACGCCTGGCCTGCTCTGCCCTTCCCGCCCCCACTCCCTGGGTGCCACTCTGCCTCTGCTGGCCCTGCCTCTAGCCTCCCAAAGCCTCTTCCAAGATTCCTTCAGGACTGACACCCCATCATGTCCATCCAGGTGCCCTGTCTGCACCCACAGCGATGGCTGTGCCCACGGACCGGCACCCAGGGCCCCCCGTGAGCCCCTGCTCCTGCCAGCCCACCGTTTCACCGCAGCTGAGCGCTGGGTCCGTCCCCGAACCTCTCCCCTCCTCCCAGGGTGGGTGTTCCAGGTCGGAGCCCCTTCCCGACCTCACGCCACCGGAGCCAAGAAGCACACGAAAAGCTGCGAACATCTTCCGAGAGGCCCCCTCCCCATCCCACCCCGGATCTCCATGCATCCTCAAGACCCCCGCCGAGATGGGTCTGCGCTTCTCTGCGGTCTGGTGAGCCCAGACCGCCAGCCGGCCTGGGTGCACAAAGCCAGGTGCCCCTGGCACATTGGCAGGAATGGGCGCAGCAGGACCGCCGGGCCCCCACCCTCTGCTGGTCCAGAAGCGGGACTCGGTGGTGACAGGCCAGCGCAGGGCGGGGGCTGCAGGAGTGCTGTGCGCCAGTATCTGGGCCGGGCGGCAAAAGGGAGGCGCTCTCCAGGCCAGCGACCACGCACCTGCTTGCGGCTGTCCAAGAAAGACCAGGTTATGAGTTCATTCTGGCTTTTCCTGTAAAGGTGACTCACGTACCCCCTCTCTCTCCGAGAGCTTTCTGTGTGTTTCGTTCTCTAATCACACTCAGAAGAAAGCCTCCGCACCATAAGGACTGGGCTGGCCTCTCCAGTGGCCACTCCCCTTCCCAGGCCTCTTCAAACGGCTTCGGGGCAGCACGGATCCAGGCCTGTGGGGCCAGTCGACAGGTGACCGAGGTGGGGGAGGGCGGAGGAAGCTGCCTGGTGGAAGCAGGCGCCGGGACTGGCCTGAGAGATGGCTGCACGAAGCCCCCCACCCGGGGTGAGCCTTCAGCCGACTCGGACCATTACCGCGAACCCTTCGGCGGCTTGGCTGCGCATCCCAGAGGGGCGAGAGGTCACAAATGGCCTGTTCGTCCAGAAAAACCTGAGAGGACCCGGAGGCTGAGGGGGCACCCCTGCACGAGGCTGGCTGTGCGGCGGGAACCCTTCGGAGGAAACAAGGCTGTGCTCGACGCTCCAGCGTGGAGGGGTCACCTCTGGGACCCGTAGAGGAGAGCGAGGCCGAGGTCCACAAGGGCAGGGTTTCTTGATCAAAGCTGGCATTCCATTTGTGGACTTGGTGCCACGGCTTTGCCATCCGGGCCTCTCTGCGGGCTCACGGGGTGACCTCGGGCCAGCCTCTCAGAGGGCGCAGTAATACGGTAGCCACCCCTGGCAGGGCAGGGGAGGCCTGACTAACGCTTGTGGAGGATGGAGCGAGAGGCCACCGGGCGTGCAGGTGTCTGAGCATTTCTAGGGACTTAGTTTCCGGAGCCCTCTGTCTCCCTGCATCCCCTACAGAGGCCTGTGTGTCCTCAGCTGGGTGACAGTCATTTACTACAAATGCTCTCAGGTAGAAAAGAAAAGCCATTTACTTCCAAGACCACCTCTGGGCTTCAATAATTATTTTTCACGAAGGTGCTTTCCTAGACTTGCCATTTCCAGGCCCAGGAGGTGTCCCGGCCGCTCCTGGTCACGTGGGGGGGGTCGCCCTCGAGCCGAGGGCCCCCCTGTGCTGGGTCAGGAGGTTCTTTGGCTGGACTGCCAGCTCAGCACATGAGTGTCCAAGGGCTGTCTGTCCCCCGCCTGGGGCACGAGCAGCTGGACAAGGCCAAGCGACTCACAGACCTGGAGGCCCTGACGGGGGGGGAGGGGTGTCTGGTGCTGGCCTGGCGGCCCGTGGGCCCTGAACATGCCGCCTCCGTAGGGGTCACTCTGCAGACAACCGTGAGGCCCTGCTGCGGGAGCAGGTGCACAGTGGCAGTGGTGGCCTAGTGTCCAGAGCAGCAGGGGTGATGGCCAGGCCTGGGTGACGGAGGGGGACAGACGGGGACAGCACAGCGGGGCTGCAGGTAGGCTGCCTGGGGCAGGAGAGCACCGGTCCTCGATGCCTCTGCTTTCAGGCACTGCCCTGGCCAACTCCCGTCCCGCACAGGAGACTTTGCAGCAGGACCTCCACGGTACAGGAGGCCACTTACGCGGAGACTTGAGCCTTGCAGAGGGGGCTCAGTTAGTGCCCGTGACCTGGCTCAGCGAGCTCTCAGGACAGCCCTGTGGAGCCTCCGGGGTGAGGCTCTGCTCACCCACCGGGTGGTGCCCGTGACAGGTTCTGTGCTGCCTCAGTTTCCCCAGCTTAGGAGCTCAGGTACCTGGAGCGCGACCGGGTGGGCCTGGGTGAGTCCCCAGCGTGGGGACGAGGAGGATCTGAGCCCGCACCCTCCTCCCCAGGCGCGCTGGGTGCCCAGAACGCTGGTGCGTGAACCTGCGCTCCGAATCACCGGGAGGCAGGTGTGAGCACGTGACCACCAGTCGCAGGCCCAGCGGGGCTGTCGGGGGACAGGAGTGAGTTCACAGGCTCTGCGGCTGGGTTAGGGCTTTGGTGACACACAGCGATTTTCCTGGTGTTTCACTCACATTCAACTGGGGCATAAGTAAGCGTGTGCTTCCCTCGCGTGTGCTTCCCTCGCATGCGCTCACGGCGTGCAGACAAGCCAGGACGCAGGACGGCTCTGGTCCGTTCTTTTCCAGCCCTCCCTTAGGAGGACGCCGGAGAGGCCTCTCCGCAGCGACTGGCCCTCTTCACTGCTGGCAAGGCCCACCCGCCCGTTAGGCGGCCTGTTAGAAGCATTTTGAGGCAAGACATCGGCGGCTTGCTTTCTGTGCCTTTTCAAAGAAGACAAGATGGTATAAACCAGCCCGTCAAAACCACACGTCTGTAAGCAATGGGAATGCGCTTGGCTGAGGCGCAGAGTGATCTCCGTGCGGACCGGGGCCAGGAGTGGGTCCCAGCAGCATGGGTGGGGGGTGGCTGAGCTGCTGCAGGGACGGGCAGGGGTCATGCCTGCTGGGAACCCTGCCTGCACGCGCACAGACCCGGCAGACGTGAAAAACCAGCAAAGAGGAGTCACGCCGTTGAAAGGTAGCTGAGCTGGTCTCTCTAAAACCTTACCTGGTTTCCTTGCTTTGTTATCAGGAAATCCTGTCCTCTGGTGTGGGGCCCATCTGGGCCGGGCACCTGCCCCCCCACCCCCTGCCGGGGCCGGGTGGGGGTGAACGAACACAGCTTCCCTCGTCCCTTGTCCACTGCTGTATGCACACACTGGTCCCTTGCCTAGACTGCCTTTCCTCGATTCCCCGTTCCTTTGTGAAGTGCTAACTCACTCCTGAAGTTTTATTTTGGCATCAATGCCCCGGGGAGCCCTCCCTAACTGCTGTCCCCACCCCCCAGCCAGTCCTGCTGAGAGCTCTCTGAGCTCTCTAAGCTCTCTGAACGGCAGGGGGGGGGGAGGGTGACTTGTGTCAGAAGCCTGGCTGGCTGGCTGGCTGGCTGGCTGGCTGGCTGGCTGGGGAGGAGGACCATTAGGTCACAGGCTCCTCCCCAAGGTGAGCACCACAACCCCATGTAGTAGAAGGGACAGCAGAGAGTGGGAGAGCTTCTTGAGGGGGGCACAGGGCTGCGAGGCCCGGGCGGTGCACCCTGCTTGGGCAGACAGCCCGGCCGGGCTGATGGTCCCGTGGGTTGTTTCTATCTGACATAGACCCGCTGGGCACCGTGAGACTCAACTTCAGATGAATGTTCTAGAACAATCAGAATGCTTTGAAAATGACTCCTGAATGTTTATTTCCTTTTGTAATAACGGGCAGAGGCTTCAGCTACAATTAACATCCAGCTGGCAGGAGCCAGACACTCCGGAAAGGCTGATGTTTTCATAGGTTTTCAACGTAGAGGGCTTGCACATACTGATCCCTATCGCAAACGCTGCGCCTTCCTGGGGTGTGATAAGAAGCTGTTCTTACACAGATGGGTTGTTTTGAATTTTATAGCTTTTTGCTTTTTACTGCTCTCAATTGCAGAGCAGTGAGTGGGCCAGGCAACCTGGCTGAGCCGCATAAACAAAGAGCCGCCTCCCTCTCCCTGGAAGAGAGCAGGCTTGTCTGCCCGCTCAGGAAGGGCTGTGGGGGGCTGAGACCAGGCCGCCCGGTCCGGGCCAGCGGGGCGCCTGTACAGGCC
Source organism: Felis catus (assembly GCF_018350175.1). Classification (NCBI taxonomy): domain Eukaryota; kingdom Metazoa; phylum Chordata; class Mammalia; order Carnivora; family Felidae; genus Felis; species Felis catus. The sequence goes on along the minus strand of NC_058383.1, from coordinate 994,241 downwards.
ACAGGCTTCCTTTCCCTGGAAGGAGATGGGACACACACTCTTTTGTCTACGGGAGCACTAGTTTCTTGGGCTGTTTTGTTCCCTGACTGACTTGGTGTGTGGCTCATGCTCCTTCCAGGTACCCCAGGCCAGGGGGAAACACAGAGACTCGCTCAGAAATTCAAAGGCCTGAGAACAGACCAAGTCTCCCATTTCAGACTCTGGGCAGGCCTGGCACCCCATCTGGGTTCCCGACCTCCCCTAGCCATTAACTAGGTGTGCTCTTACCCGGGGCGGGGGGGGGGGTTGCTCAGAGCCCCTCATCTGATCACCGCCTGCAGTCATTTCCGAGGGAGCAACCAGCTGGCTGTCTGTACTCAGAGTTGCTTCCTGGTGTGCTGGGTTCTAATTAAAACTGGGAAGCCCTTGGGCACGCCCCCCCCCCCCGGCATGTATGGGAGGAAGGGGGCCAGGCCAGGCCTGCTGGGGGACACACAGGACACCTGGCCCATTTCACCCTGTCCTGCTACTCCAGGACGTTCTGCTTGCACATGGGGCCCCCAGGGGACAGGACTCTGCTCCCCAGTGGGGCTGTGTCTTGGCATCTCCAGTTAGAGGGAAAACCAGCCTTTTTCTTATCTAGACTGAGGACTGATGCCCAGGTGGTAATTTGGGTCCCAGGCCTGAGACCCCCGTGGGCACACGCGGCCTGAGGCTGCCCAGTTATACAAGTGGCTTTAGGCTTTGAGCCAGCAGCAAGCAAGAGGAAATAACCAGGAAACACTGTTTAAGGAAGAAGGAGCATGGTTTTGTCACGCGCACGAACGTGGAGGAGCTCGCCCCCCACCCCCCTGCTAGCAGCCCCCAAGACGTGGCCCTGCTATGTGGTTGGCTCCTTAAGGGCCAGGTGGCAGCTGTTTTCTCAGGATTCCAAATGACATCCTAGGGCCGTGGACGGGTGCAGCAGCCCCAGGACCCCCTCCCCCAGCCCCGGAGGCAGCACGGCCCTCTTCCCACCTGTAAATCAAACAAGCGGATTTCCCAACAGCGATCTCGGCAAGGATGTCACTTTCTCGCTATGTAATAGGTACAGTCAGTCTCCACAGCCCACATGACCCACATCAGGTGGACGTACCTTGGCTTCCATCAACCTACCATGCGCTCTGACTTGCGGGAACGCCAGGTCAACGCTGACAGTTACGTGCTGGCCTCTGGCCTCGAGCCGCGTCCCTCTATCCCCTGGAGGTTTCCATCCTGACTGGAGAGGCAGGACACCCCATGGTCAGAGAGCGGCGTGTGGCCCCGGGCCACGGGCTTTCCGCTCTGGCCCAGCTTCCTGTGTCGAGGGGCCTGGTAAGCACTCCCCAAATACGAGCTCCAGTTTTTAGAAGCTAGGTGTCGAGAGGCCTGCTTCGTTCGGGGAGAGAGCAGAGGTTCTGGTCTGGAGAGCCGGGCCCCACAGCAGTTCCTTTAGGAGCTCTGCCGCGGGCCACGGACGGTGGCCGTACGCTGTGCGTAATTATTAATAGCGCCTCTGTTCGCTCCCAGCCGTGCCCCAGCTAGACCCGGTGGGGACAGTGGAGGATCTGGTCACCGTGCATGAGCAGCCTGGGAACAGGGTCAGAGCCATTTTAGTCCTACTCTTGTGTTTGCAGAGGTCTGTGCAACCGGCTTCCAGCCTCCCGCTCTGCTGGCTGCTCAGCTTAAAGCTGGGAGATCTCAGAGGAGGGCCTCTCCGGTGAGGGGACATCACATGCGCAGGCTCCCGCAGGCTCCCCCCAAGAGACGAGGCCCAGCCTCGGGACCAGAGCTGAGGTGTCCTGGCAGCACTTGCTGCCCGCAGAGCAGGTGGGTGTTCAAAGGCTGGGGGCCGCTGCCTTCCTAGGAAGTTTTGCGGGAGCCTTTCCATACCCAGGGGAGTCGCGTTTTCAGCAAGTGTCCGAGACAGTCGGCAACAGACTTGATAACTGCACTCAGACGTAGTTCCAGAACTTACTAAAAATTGTGTAATCACAAAGAGGAGGGAAGCTATAAGCACGGTCAGCCGTCAGCCTCCTTTCCCTCTCACCCCCTCCCCCTCCCCCTCCCCGCAGGACACCGGAGGAACCCTCCACAGGTTAATGACCGCAGGGCGGCTGCCCGGTTAGCTCAGCGGGAGGGCTGCCCCAGGCTGGGGACAGCGCCCCCACCCCGCCCGCAAGTGGGCCGGTGCCCCCAGACCTCTGGGGAACAACGCCTCCACCCCACAAGGGGACAGTGCCCCCAAACCCCTGGGAGACGGCGCCTCCAGCCCCCCAAAGGACGGCAACCCCCCCCCCCCACAAGAGGACAGCGCCAGGGCGGGGCCGAGGCACCCGAAAGTCCCAGCGGAGCACTGGCCGTGCGGGGCCGCCACAGCCCGGGGCTCGCTGTCCGCGCGGGCCGAGCCCCCGAGCCTGCCCGCCGCTCGACCCCGCGTTGGGCGCCCACTCACCGGCTCGCTGGGCCGCGGGGCGGGCAGCTCCGGGCTCCGAGGCGGCGGGGCTCAAGGCGCGCACGCCGCGCGGGCCTGTGTACACACGTGACCGCCGCCCGCCCCGCCCCCGGCCGGCCCCGCCCCGCCCCCCGGGCTCGCGCCGCACTCCCGCCGCGCGGGGCGGGGGGGCGGGGCGGAGCACGTCCTGTGACCCGAGGTCAGCCGGGTGCGGGACGCGAACCCCGGGCGCTGAGGTGGGCTCCCCCAAAGCGCTGGTGCTGGTCGTACCGCCGAGTCAGAACGCGCTCTAATCTGCAGGGGACAGCGCCCCCCCTCCCTCCGAAGGCTGTAATCTGGTCCTTCCAGGCGCACCTGCACCTCCCCAAAGCGCGCCTGCTGTCTCCAAGTTCACCCCTTACTTCTCTGGTCGTAGGAATTTGCCAACCGAGCCGGCCTCGGGGAGACACCGTGTACCGTCTGCAGCCGCATTAATTTCGTAGCTGTGGTCACGATTAAAAGCCGGGAGAGTTTAAAGAACAAGGAGGTTTACTTTGCTGTAATTAGTACCTTAGCGCCTTCTAATTTAATGAAGATCCGCGGTGTGACCGGGGGTTGAACGGGAGAGCGGTCGAGGCAGTTAGCATCCCAGGGCCGCCTGCTTACTCAGGGCTCCACCCCAGGCCCGCCCGCCTCACGGGTCAGCTTCCTGACCGCGGATTAGAGACCGAAGTTGGGGTCAGCTGGGGGACCAGACTCCCTGTGGTAAAAGGGCAGAGCAGAGTCCAGGTCACTTGTGGACCCCACCGCCCGCTTGGCCCTGGCGTCACTGCCTTACCTTGCTTCTCCGCCCAACGCCAGAAGTGGGTTTATAGCAGAGAGCCGCCTGAGAGTGCGCCACGCGTCCCCCGACGCCTCGACCAGCCACGGTCGTCCAGCACTCAGCTCAGACAGCTGGACAGACCCCTCTTTGCCAGCTCCTGCCCTACGCCCTCAGAACAGCCTTGGAAGGTATTTACTTCCACGTTTTATCAGCTCTTAAGACATCATTAGTGCTACCCGCGCCGTTGTCTTATGAACCACTAAAAAGAAAACAACTTGCCACAATTAAGTTCTGACACTGCCGGTTATAAGAACCATCCTGTTTTTAAAGGTGTTGAAGTGAGAGAGAAAATGTGTTTTAGCAGCAGTGCAATGCAGGATTCCCATTTTAAGTTGCACTGAGGCTCAGAAAACGTAAGGAACCTGCCCAAGGCCACACAGCCCCTGGTGGGGTCAGGATGTGAACCCAGATGAGTTCTCTTACCAATGCACCCAAGTAAACATTATCGCCTTCGTATGAGTGTCCTTGGCAGAATTCCTGGCCACAGTCCCCGGGACGCCAGGTATAACGCGGTCTGCCCACAGGATGTTCCGCAGCCGTTTGCAACTGGGGAGAGCTGACATGTAGTACCGCCTAAGCCATTTAGCGTCAGGTCACCCACACTGCCTTCTCTGCAAAGAAGGCCTCTGCCAGGAATGCCAGCGGGGCCAGGAAGGACAGCACAGTGTCCGTGCATGTGTCAGGGCCACCCACCTGCAGCTGAGCCAAGGTCTGCACCTTCTAGCACTCTCTGGCTGGCTCACGTAAATCTCCCTCCGAGGGCGACAGCTTTGTGCCTTGTTGGCAGCTGCTCCCTGACTGTTCTGGCCGATTGCTGTGCAAGAGCCGAATGTCTGTGGGGACAGCACCACCGTCCTGGGCGGACGGAGTTGGTGTGCGAGCGTGACCTGATTCCTCCTGGGTTTCTGACCGCCTCACGCTCAGGCGTCCGTTTTCGAAAACCACACGGAGTTAGCCGTCCCCCGACTGCTGGTGTGGGTTCCTGAGGAGCAGGGGCTGTGTGCCCCCGGGCCCCAGGGCTGTGCTTCCGCAGCCGCTCTCGCTGTGGTCACAAGGCCGGTGCCCTAATTGTGCACCGCGCTCTGCAGCGAAGAGGGAGGCCGCAGCCCAGTGTTTTGCTGAGGTCACGGGGCCGCCTCTCCGCGGATTATAGAAACATCACAATGGCCCTTTGCTCACCACATTCTGGAGACTTGGCGAGTATTCCTGGTGACTGGAGTGGCAGCAGACAAGATGGGCCGGGCTGCATTCCACACTGAGGGGACTCTGCTACCCAGAGTTTGTTTGCATGTGGTCATTCTCCGGGGGGGGGGGCTGGAGACGATGATGTGGAGGGTTACAGCTGCCTTGGCTGAAAAGGCAGGGCCAGCTTCCTTTTGGAGATGCCCCTTCTCTCATAATTATGTGCTTACACTGCATATTTGGTCCTAGGTGATGTGTCGATCAGGGACCAGGAATGTTCGGAGTTAACTTGTTAGTTCTTGTGAGTCTGGTTTAGAGAAAGGTTCTATATCTGGACTTCTTCGTGGCTCTGTTGATGTAAGTTAATGTTCTTCAGGGCTCCCTCGAACTGTGGACTCTGATAAGGAGCGTGGAGGGCTTGGCGAGAGAGACCCAGCCTGGAAAGGCCAGTGGTGTAGGCGGGAGGCATGCGGCCGGCGGCCGGCGCAGAGCCCGGGACGGCGGTTTGTGTGTCCTCCCCACAGGCTCACGTGCCCCCAGAGTCAGAGCCCAACTTGGCATTTCATCTGATCAAACTTTCCTGCCACAAGTTTAGCAGAAGAGCTCACGATTCAGCTTCCACACAACGGGGTTAGTAAAGACACTCTGTCTTCTCAGAAGAAGCTGTTCTGTGTCGTTCTGCATGTGTTATTTCTATGATTTTTTGCGTATCTTACACTGAACACACACACGTGTAACACTAACCCTAAAAACAGAACCCCCAGTTATTTTACCAGAATAGTAGCTCGTTCCGTATTCCAGAATGGCAAAGGAATCGCACTTACCACGGGCAAACCGTGGTGACCCCCAAGTGCGTCTGAGAATAGAAGGAAGGGGGGGGGGGGGGCGCTGCTCAGGACGAGAGCCCCTCGGAGGAGGCCAGAGGGCGGCTTCTCACTGGCTGGGCTGCTGCCGAGAGAAACCTCCTTCCTCCTGCCGCCAGGCAGGTGCCCAGCCTGGGGCTCCTCTCCTCATTGGCCTGGGGCACGATGGAGCTCTGTGCTTAGGGGTCAGAAGTATGCGCTGAGGCTGGATGGGACGCCCGGGCTTTGCTCGGGGCGAGGCAGGGGCTGCGCCCACCTGCCCCTCAGGCCCCGCCTGCTGTCTGCTGAAGCCAGAGCGCTGCTGTTTGCACAACGGCAAAGGACCCCAGCCCCCGGATCCGGCCAGCGACGTGCCAGTGCCCTGCCAGTCCGGGGGCTTCCGAAAAGACCGGGTGACTGTCCTGCTTGCTTCCCCCGGTGCAGCCTGTCCAAGCCTGTCCATGCCGGTCCGTTCCCCCTCGTGACAGAGGGGCCGGGGGCTTGGCCGCGGGGCGTCTGTCCAGGCCTGGAGCTGGGCGAGCACCGAGCCAGGCAGGGTCCCCTCACTCCTGGCTTGGGCTGTACGAGCTCCTGTGGGGCCGCCTGGTTCAAGCCACACCCAGTCCCTCCAGACTAGAGGCACAGACGTTGCTGTTTTAGGTTCGGTTTCTGTTCTGGAGGGCACTCTCTCCCTTTTGGCTTTTTATGTTTAAATAATTATAGATTCCCAGGAAGTTGCAAAAATAGCAGGGAGGGGTCGCTTGCACCTTTCACCCACTTTGCCCTGACGGCTATGTTTTACACGACTCTGCACAAAACATTGTGTGTCCCACCTCCACCGCCTAATCCAAACACCGAGCGCCACCCCCCCCACCCCTGCTGCCCCGTCACACCACCCCTCCCTCTTCCTGCTCTGTAATCATGTCCTTTTGAGGATGTTATATACACGGAGCCACTCAGTGTGTGTCTTTTGGGGACTGGCTCTTTTCCTGATCCTCACGTCCTGAGATTCAAGCTGTTGTTGTCCATCAACGGACGTCCTTTTTGCTTCCACGCGGCAGTCCGCGGTACAGAGTTTGTGCCCCGTCGTACAGTCAGAGGCCAGTTTGGCACTATTCCAGGTAAAGCTGCTGAGCGGTTGTGACAGGATTTTGTGTGGAAGTTAAGTTTTCAGGTCCCAGTTGCTGGGTCACGTGCTATGTGCATGTGCGGTTTAAGAACCAGCCAAGGGGCGCCTGGGCGGCTTCGTGGGTTAACCGTCCGACTTCGGCTCAGGTCATGATCTCACAGTTTGTGGGTTCGAGCCCCACGTCGGGCTTTGTGCTGACGGCTCGGAGCTGGAGCCTCCTTGGGATTCTGTGTTTCCCTCTCTCTGTCCCTCCCCTGCTCGTGCTCTGTGTCAAAAATAAATAAACATGAAAAAAAAGAACCAACCAAACCGTTTTCCAGGGCGGCTGTAGCAGTCCTGCGTTCCTCCCAGCCGTGTGTGAGGTCCACGCGGGGCGCTGTCGCTGCTGGTTTGAGCTGCCCTCCTCGCCGGTGGGAGTGGAGCGGCCTCCTCCTGCTCCGATGCCTCGTCTGCCCTGATGCCTGGTGACGGCACGCACCGCGTCCCGTGCTTTGCCACCCATAGCCCTTTGGTGGCACGTCCCCGAGTTCTTCCCCATTTTCTAATTGGGTTGTTTGTCTGCTTTCGTCGAGGACAGCTGTCCACCGTTCCAGCGTCCTACAGAGTAGTCTCCCTGCTGGAAAATTCCTCCGTGGTCTGCCCATTCATCCCTGTCCTCCGCCCACATAACCCCCAGCACCCACTGGTCTTTTACCGTCTCCACAGTTTTGCCTTTTCCAGAACGTCCTAGAGTTGGAGTCATTCAGCACGAAACCTTTTCAGACTGGCTTCCTTCACTCAGTAACACACACTGAAGGCTAGTCCCTGCCTCTTCATGGCTCGACGGCTCAGTTTTCAGTGCCGAACGACACTCCTTTGCCCGGACGGTCCACGGTCTGTTTACGCACTCGCCCGCTGAAGAACATGGTTGTTTCCAAACATGGGCAGTTGTGAATAAAGCTGCCGTAAACGTCTGGGTGCAGGTTTTGGTGTGCACGTAACTTCTCAGTTCCTTTCGGTAAGTAGCAAGGAGCAGGATGACCGGGTCGCAGGGTGAGAGTAGGCGCATTTTGTCAGAAACGGCCAAACCGGCTCGCAAAGTGGCTGCACCGTGTCGCGTGGCCACGGGCGGGGCCGGAGATTCCCGCTGCTCCGTGTCCACGCTGGCGGCCACCGCGTCGTGGACCCTTCTGACAGGCACGTGTGAGATAGGACGCCGAGTGCCTGCCCCCTGTTCATCTTCTGTGGTTCGCGGTTTGTTTTTTGCCTATGACCGTCCAGGACCGTTTGTTACAGAGACTCTTTCCTCCAGTGAAGTACCTGTACACCTTTGGCAAAACTCCAAGTGCTAATGAGGTGGTTAGGGGTTCTCCGTTCTCTTCCGTTCACTCGTGCGCCTGTCCCTCCGTCGGCGCCACACGGTCTTCATGGTGGCAGCTCTGTGATAATTGTGGAAATCGAATAGAGGGACTCTTCTACTTTATCTTCCTTTTCCAAAATTGCTCTAAATATTCTTTTTCTAAATATCCCTTTTCTTTTCCGTGGAAATTTTAGGGTCATCTCGTACACCTGCACGGAAAGTCTCGCTGGGGTTTTGCATTGAACCAGCGTCTCGTCTCGTGGACAACAGACCTCTTCACTGTGCTGTGTTCGGTCCGTGAACACAGTAGGTCTCCATCGATTTAGACGTTCCCTGATTTCTTTTCGTCTGATTTCCTTTCCCGTGTTCAGCGCATAGATGCTGTACGCGTGTCATTGGGTTTACGACCTCGTGGGTTTTTTGGAAGCGGTTGTAGTTGGCACTGGATTTTGAGTTTGAGTTTCTGTGCGTTGACTGCCAAGTCACGGAAACACAGTTGACACGCGCACGTTGCTCTTGTCCTGCAACCTTGCCGATTTCGTGAGTGCTTGGAGTTGTCTTGTAGGCTCCTTGGGCTTCGTGTGTTGGTCACCGTGCCGTCTACAAATACAGACCGTTGTATTTCTTCTTTTCCAACCTGCATGCCTTTGATTCCCTTTTCCTGCTTCATCGCGCGGGCTAGAACTCACTAGCAGCGGCCAGAGGATCTCTGTGCCCTTTCCCTGGTCTCGTGGGGAGGGGAGGGACGCGGACGTTATTTATCAAGCGGACAAGACTTCCCGCCACGAGTAGTTTCTTCAGGATTTAGATCACTGCTGCGATTTGAATTTTGTCAGACGCTTTTTCTGTGTCGGTCGATATGCTTGTGTGATACTTTGTCTTTTGCCGGTCGATAGGGTGGCTTCTACGGATTGGGTCTTGAATGTTGAATCGGCCTCACATCCCTCATTGAACAAGCCCCGCTCGGTTGTGAGGTACAATTCTTCTTATCTGTTGCTGATTAGGGTCTTTGCACATTTATTTGTGAGGGATCTGGGTCTGTAGTTTGCTGGTCCTGTACTGTTTTTGCCTGGTTTTGGTGTCAGGGCGGTGCTGGCTTTGTGGTCGTGCTGAGAAGTGATCCCTCCTCTCCCGTGTCGTGGGAGGGACCGGCCGCCTGGAGTTGGGTGACTCAGCGGTTAACAGAATTCCAGTGAAGCCCCACTCCCCTGGGCAGGAGACCCGGGGCTCCGCTTCGCAAGGCACTGCCGTGCCGGGGGGGGGGGGGGGGGGGGGGAGTGCCGGGCCGCCCCGAAGGCCCTGGGCTGTACTTGGCTCGGCTGCCGCCCGATGGATCGCAGCCGACAGCAGACCCTCTTTACCTGGGGCCTTACCCCACCCCCACCCCTCCGCCACACACAGTTTCTGTCCACGCCGGACCTGTCCCTGGAGGCTAAGTGGGACGGAGGTGCCGGCACGGGAGCTCTGTGGGCCGTGCCTGCCGGTGTCCGCGTTCCGGGAGGGCCACATCCGGGCGATGTCCTCACGCGGTGGAAGGGGCGAGGGAGCTCTCTGGGTCTCTCTTGTGAAGGCACCGGTCCCATTCCCGAGGCTTTGCCCTCATGACACGTGCACCGCCCCAGGGTCCCACCCGCAACTACCATCACGCCAGGGATTAGGTTCGAACATACGAATTTGGGGGAGACGCCAACACTCGGTCCGTGGCTGCGGGCATTTTCGTCTGTTTTGTGCCCACAGCATAGCCCGCGATCAGAGTCAGAGGAGCCTTCGGTGTGAAGACGTTGTCCGACGACCCCTCCTCCTAACCAGGAGCCAAGTTTCGTGGGGGGTGGGGGTGGGGGTGGAGTTCTGGGGTCCCTGAGGACGGGACAGCTGGTGCCAGGTGCCGCTCCTTCCACCAGCTGGGCCGTCCGCAAGGGTTCTCCGGCTGCACCAGGTCCCGCGCAGAACCAGGCGCGAGGACAGCGGCCCTGTGCCTGCTGCTGCTGACGAGGCCCGGGGCCAGACAGCCGCCGGGAGGCCGGGCCTGGCAGCACCTGCTTGGGGTAGAGCTTCCACGGGCCCAGCGTCCGGGCCCAGCGTGAGGCCCGCGCATGTGCCCCTGGGGGTCCAGAGCACCTCACACAGGGCCTGGAAGGGACACTGTCGCGGGTAGGCAGCCCCCCCCCCCCGAGCCCCAGGTTCCTCGCCTGTGAAGTGTGGGGACAGGGTGGCCGGGAGGGAGAGACAAGTGGAGGGCACGAAGGCACCCTCTCAGCCACGCGGCCCTGCGTGTGGTGCACCCAGCGGCACCGCCCTCCCTGCTGCCAGACCGGCTCCCGCCCCTTCCCACTCAGGTCTCCCAGGGCTGTTCTGGAGTCACCGGAAGCAGACTGGTGTGAAGAAAGCCATCAATCGGAGGGCCTGAAGGCTGTGTAGTGACGCCGGAATGCACTAGAAAATCAGCACGTGGGTCCTCTGGGACTCAGAAGTCCCCCAACGGCAGTCTTGGAAACTTTTTAAAAACCATTTCCGGGTTTCCTTACCTGTAAAGTGGGGGTGCTGATGCCTGCATCGCAGGGATGAAGCAAGACAGCACAGGTGGAAGACATCTGGCACAGAGGCTGAGGTCTCCGGCGGGCGGGGCTTCTCCCTGCCCTCCCCTCCCCTGCATCCGTCCAGCTGTGGCCCAGGCTCCTGCCATGCCCGTGTGCCTGCCCCCGTTGCCCCTGTGGAGCAGCCCGCGGTCACGGTGACAGACAGGGAAAGCACAGAAAGATTCCAACTTGGCTCCCGAGCCCTGGGGGTCCCTATCGGGCTGGGAAGCTGGCACGGCGACACCCGCCAGCCAGCACGCAGCTGGCCAGTGAAGGGTCCGCAGCCAGAGTACAGAGCATCCTGGGACGCCCGGCCCCCGACCTTTGCCGGACAGCGGGGGCCAGAAGCCCTCCCCTCCCCCAGCAGCCCTGCCGCAGAGCCTCCTACAGGCCCTGGGGTGGACCGGGCTCCCAGCTGCCGCGTGTGGTTTCCTCTTGTACCCGAAGATTCACCTGCAGTCTCACTGGAGGGAGTGCAAGCTGGAGAAGAGACCTAGGGTGTTCACGTGGTGAGGGCAAGACTTTGTGACTCATTTGTTCAGCGGGCCTCGGTCGAACACTGGTGTGTTGCTGGGCAGTGTCCGTGGGGTGTGAGCAGACACAGCCCGACCCTCTTGGAGCTCTCGGTGCTGGGGGGGCCGTGCTGTTGGGAGGGTGCTCAGTAGGTGAGGCAGAGGTCTCCCTGGCTCTGAGGATGATGGGGGAGCTAGTTGAGAGCCTCCAGGCTAAGAGAAGAGCGTGTGCAAAGGCCCTGGGGAGGAGACAGCAGCCCCGGTACACAGAGCCCAAGGGTGGGAATTGAGGCCAGCTCGGGGAAGGGGGGGTAACCAGAGCCTGCCAGGGGGGCGTGGGTCCATGTGATGGGCAGAGAAACGGGGAGCACTTGGGGGCGCTGCAGCTGTGGTTTTCCTCCTCCCCTGCCCGCGACGGGGCAGGGCCTGTTAACAGGCAGGCCTCCGGGCCAGGGCCCTGTGGCTGCCACCTGGTGGTGCGGCGGGCACCGACAAGTCGTCCCGAGTCTCCATTCCCGCTCGCGACAACCTCCTTCCACCGGGAGCCTGCGTGGGCCTCGCCCCACGTCTCCCGCCTGCTTCGCAGACCCGGCTGGGTCTGGGGTCCGCGCCCACGTGCAGGCCTCGGGGCCCCGCCCACACCCCCCCGAGCGCCCCCGCGCCTGCGTCACCGCCCGGCCGGCTGGATCCGGTTCCAGCCGAGCCGGGCCGGCGTGACATGCGCAGTGCGCGGGCGCTGCGGCCGGGCTGCCCGGGGCCTGCTGGCGGCCCGAGACGCGGAGGTCAGTGTGCCGAGCCCGGGATCGGGGCCCGGGGAGGGGGTGGGGGGACCCGCCCTGCACGAGCGCGCCCGCGCGGAGGGCCGGGCGTGTCCCGGTGGGGGTGCTGCGGAAGCCCGGGGCCGGGAAGATCCCGGCCCCGGTAAGACGGCTCACCCTGCGGGTGGGGCGCCCTTTCCCCTCGGGTCGGGCGCGGGTGGGCCCACGCCGCCGCCGAGGTTACCTCGTCGTGGGGGGGGGGGGGAGGGGGCCGGAGCGCCCTGCTTCCCAGCCTCGACGTCCTGCACGGTGAGGATGGGGCCCGAGTTGGGTCCTGCACCGGGGGGTGGGGGGGGGGGGAGGTCGTGGGGGTTGGGCCCGAGCTATGTGCTGCACCAGGGGGAGGTCGTGGAGACTCTGAGCTGTGTCCTGCACCGGGAGGGGAGGTTATGGGGGTTTCCGAGCTGTGTCCCGCACCCGGGTGAGGTCGGTGGGGGGGGGGGGGGGGGGGCTCCGACTGTGCCCTGTGCCAGAGGGGAGGGGCCCCGAGCTGTGTTCTGCACTGGGGAGGAGGGCTTGAGGGGGCCTCCAGCTGTGCGCCCTCAACAGCTCTTCCTTGGGGAAGGTCTCTGGGGCTCGCAGCCCCTCCGATTGCTGGTTCAGAACCCCGGATTCTAGTCTCATCCCCGGGCCATGTGACCACACGCGAGTTCCCTGCCTCTCCAGCCTGTTTCTCTGCAAAACCGGGGAGTGGACTAAACCTTGTCCCTGTTGTGCACCTGGGGACTGGTCTGTCCTTGCTCTCTCCACTCCTGGGACGGGTGTTGTCCTTTGCTTGGGACAGATAGCCCAAGGCGACATTATCTTAGCAAGTCCCACCCACACGTGGCACATCATCATTGTTGGAGGAGTGGGGAGGGCCTGCAGGGGTATCACCATTTTGCTTGTGAAGGTCTCTGGCTTTGACACATTATTTGGCAATGTGAATTTTCACGGTGCACGCTCGCGAATTCTGGCAAGGCGAGAAGAAGCTAACCCATGGTTTCCGTACGCTAGCTGTGGAATTATCTTGGAAATTATATTTAACGGTGGATGGAGTTGATTTAATCATATGCTGTATTCATCCCGTGCAGCGTTTGTTTTGATGTTGCTGGTTCGTTTTGGAGCCAATGAGGTGGTGGTGTCAGTTTCTCCCCATAGCTCAGACCGTTTGCAGATCTTGCACAGCCTACAGGGCCCGGAAGGCAAGGGATCCCCGAGCTGAGGCTATATAGTCGTGTTCTCTACCCAAAGGCAAGGGCGTTTCCGCTTCCTCGGCACAAAAGCCCCTGAGGAAGACTGCAGCCCACAGACCACAGCTGAAAAGGCAGGAAAACCTATTGGAAAATATTGTGCAGAACCGGCGGCCTCTCTGCGGGCTTCGCACAGGAGAGCCTGCGTTCTGGGCCTGCTCCCAGCGCCCTGGCCTGTGAACTCGGGTGGCACGGAGCTGTCTCTACGGTTTTCTACTGGGCTTGCGTTACTAGGAATCTGAATTCTGTTAATGTGGCGAGTTCAGCACTGCCGGGTCAGGAACGAGCGTCTGCTGACTTCTTGGAAGTTGTCCAGAAGCATGTTTTTTGTGCGTTAAACGCTATTTTCGGACCCATTTACGATCCCTGTACTTGGTTTTCCTCCTGGCTCTGCCCGTTCTGGCCATCAACCTGCCGGAATGGCATTTCCAGATTAAAGTGAAAGTGCACCCTTCAATTTCTGGCCAGTCACACGTTTCCGGAAACGAGAGGAAGGCAGATTCAGAGTTTACTAGGAAGGGGGTGGGCGTGGCTGGGGGGCGGGCTCAGCGGCCTGCCGTGAACACAGGCGTGACTGTGCACGTGACCTTTGCCGTTAGATCTGGCATCCGTGCCTGGAAGCCATAACTGTGACATTCCACGGTCGGGCTGTTGACCGCACCGTGCCGCTGGATTCCACGCCTTTGCTGGCCTGCTGGTAATGGAGGAAAAGTTTACTGAGTCTAGATCGTTAGACCCCGCCGGTGGGCAGTCCTTCTCGGAAGTGACAGAGCTCGCACAGGGGGAGCCCGCCAGGGCCTGTGCCTTCCCCCCACCCCCGATGTAGGCAAAGTCACCCCAAGGCAGTGAGGGCTGGCAGCAGGGACGTGGTGCCCTTGGGGTCTGCAGTCCAGGAAGACCCACCTTGGAGTGAGGAGACCCCGTAGGTCCCTACCTCTGGCGAGCAGGTAACCGTTTCCTTTTCTAGCGGCCGAGCTACGCCTTGGTGTGTGGCTGTGAGGTGCTGGGGGTGTGCCTCGCCCAGTACCGCGTCCTGGGTCTGGCTGACGGAGGCCTCCAAAGGAGGGGCCCTCACAGCCTCTCTGGGGACCCCGCCTGCCCTCAAAGGCCTTCAGAGCTTGTGTGCCAGACCAGGTGAACCCCCTCGGCTCAGCAGGGCGTCTCCAGAAGTGGAAACTAGAGTGCGGGCTGCTTCCTAGCTCTGTTCTCGGTGGACTCAACGGTCTTCCTGTCCCCATGCGTCCTCTTGCATGTGCCCTGTCATCTCAGATCTAAGACCTCAGGGCCCTGGACACTGTCTGTCCCCGAGCCTCTCCCGGCCTGTGCGGGCACCCACGTTTGACATCTGAGCGCGTGTCCTGTGAACTGTGCCAAAACCAAGTCCGCTCCTGCCCTGGCCTCCCCCGTCTGCCCCTAGTCCCCGTCCCCTTCTCCCACAGCCCTTGTCAGCTCAGCCTCCTCGCACCTCTCCTGTCTTCTGCCAGTGTCCACGGGCTCGGGGCAGGGCCGCGGCCACAGCTCATCCTGTTCGCGCCTTGTTCCCTGTGCCCCTGGAGCTCCTTGAGAGCAGGGCTGCTCTTCACCTGTGTCCCCTGAGGCGCCTGCGCTCTGCCCTGGATGGTGGTCCCAGATGGTGCCCACAGAGCCGGCGCTGAGCCTGACCGAGTTGTACCCCGAACCTCCCCCCACACCTGCCAGGGGGAAGGGGTCACCGATGTCTGCCAGGTAGCTGTCCCCATCAGTCACTCAGCCCCACGGGCACCACCTGCACACGTCCCTCCGGGAAAGGACCCTGGGAGATTTCTCCACCCCCATCCCTCCCCCAAAAGTCTAGCCTGTATGCTCTTTCTGTCTGTCCCCGTGTCTACCTCCACTCAAGAGCGGGCCCTCCCAGGACACGGCTGGACATGCTGATTTGGGGTGAACGGACAGGCCAGCTGTGAAAGGGTAAATGTGCCCTAAAAAAAAGTCCTCACAGGGTCAGGGGACTTTGTCTCCAGAAAAATCTGGTCCTCGTCTCGGGGCTGGAGGTTCCCTGTGTCCCCAGGCAAAGGCACCAGCTGAACCCACAGAGCCCCGTGGGACACCCACAGTGTCACATTGCAGGCAGGAGGCTGGGCCGTGTGACTCACCCTGGCTTTGCCAGTGTGGCGGGGGGGGTGCGAGGGGGGCTCCTCGCTGGCTCGAGACCACCCTGTCCGCAAAGGCGGTTGGTCCCCGCACAGCCCTGCGAGAGATGTGGCATCCTGACTGTCCCGGGCTGAAGCTGTGAGGGACCAAAGAGAGGTTTTGTGGGGCTGGTCCTCTCCAGCCTTCCTGCAGCCCCCTGACGCCGCACCTGTATCGGCCTCTCACAAACTTCACATTCTGCCCACACTGCAAACTCCTGTTTGTGTCCTGGGGTTCGAAGAAGCAAGTGGGGGCGCCCAGGTGGCTCAGTCGGTTGGGCGTCCGACTTTGGCCCAGGTCACGATCTCACGGTTCATGGGTTTGAGCCTCGCATCGGGGGGGTTCTGTGTCTCCCTCTCTCTCTGCCCCTCCCCTGTTCGGGCTGCGCCCGTGTCTCTCTGTGTCTCTCCCTCTTTCTCTCCCTCTTTCTCTCTCTCTCTCTCTCTCTCTCTCCTCTCTTTCTCTCGGAAGTAAATATTAAAAAGAAAGCAGCAACAGCAGGAGTAAAAACCGAGTCTCCTAGTGCTGAAACACAGGCTGGCCGCCCAGTGCTCTCCACCTCTGCTGGCGTCCTGGCTCTGGGGAGTCTGGTGCGCAGGGTCTGTGCTAGCAAGGGGGGTGGTGCCACGGCCCTGGAAGCCGGGACTGGGCGGCAGGTCCCACCGACAGCCCAGGCCGTGGCTCTGAAGAACGCCCGTGTGGGAGAGCCTCTGCGGAGCACTGGCCTGTCCCCCAAGGGCCACTGTCCCTGCCCACCTCCCACCTGTGACCGTCTGTGGACAAGACTTCACCCCTCCAGTTCCTCATTTCTGGCCACCAAGGAGGTCACCTCCACTGGGATCCTGGAGTCTGTTCCTTAACGTGTGTCCCTGGGTGTGTGTTTCTGGGAGGAGGGTCCGGCGGTTTTCATCACGTCCGTCCTCCAAGGCCAGGTGGGTTTAGGTGGCGAGAGCCGGGTGGGGAAGGAGCCTGGCTGTCCCCGGGGTCGTGGGGGACCCGCAGGCCTGGGCAGGTGGGCTCAGGTTGCAGTTATGTTTTTCACCCCGACTTACAGACCCAGGGAGTTTGAACCTGGATTAAGGAAACACTATTTGCACGGTCTCTCCTGACTTTTGGCATTTCCGCTGTGAATGTTGGCAGGCCACGGTGGCATTGGCAGGATGTGTGGAGGGCACGGACACTTTCCTGGCACGTGACGGGTGGAGACCGCTCCCGGCGTCACCTGTACTCGGCTCCCCTGCCCGGTTGCACGACAGACCCGCACGGATGAGTTCGTGTGGTGTCGACGGTCTTTTGATGAAGGGTTCCGTTTGTGCCCCGCATGTCCTGTGTGTTCCGTTTCCTGCATTTAAAAGCCTTCCGAGAGGGGGGTCCAGGCCCCGCTACGTTGTGCAGGACCCTGCACCCAGGAGCTGTGCCCCGCCAGGAGCCCTGCCGCCCTGAACAGCCGCTCTGACAGCCGCTCTCCCTGTCCTCCAGGAGCTCACTTACATCCGGCCGTGAGCTCCTCGAGGCCAGAGCCCGCGTCTGCCTCCACTCAGCGCCAGCCCGAGACTCCCGGAGGGCGTCGTGCCCGCCACCACACGCACCTGGAGACTCGGCTGTGTTCCAGGAGCAGCAGCTTCCGGAGTTGTCCGCACACACCTTTTCTGAAATCGTTCTCATTTTAACCAGGACGCTGCAAGCAAAACGAAAGGGGAAATTGTTTCATTCACGCGGGCACTAGGGGGTAGCCGTCGCTCACGTGTTACTTTAGCCGGGGGTTTTGGGGTGGTGAGAGGGATTGGGGAAGTTAGCCTTTGAAGGATCTGACAGTTCGTACCTGCACGTTCCGTATCCTTCACTGTCACTTGAATCTGCTGCTGTCGCTGTGGGTTTCCGATCGTTGAAAGGGTTCTAGGTCTGTCTGCAGACGGTGCCACGGAACGTGGACAGAGGCCACGTGGGGGTCTGCGATGCCTCTGATGACTGTACCCGCGTCTTGTTTCAGAATAAAACATTTCTTTAAAACGTTGTAGGAAACGGTCTTTTTTGTTCTTCGTTGTTAGATAAGGGAAATTGTGCTACCGGGTGATACCTAGTAGTAAGTCTGATTAAGGTGTACTTTTGAACTAGAGCGAAATTTCTGAAGGTGCCACAGCCAGAGGCATGGGCTTCCTGCCCACCTGTTTCCTAGGTTCAGAGCCAGAAGGAAGTGGGGCCTTCCTGGTGGGGAGGCCTGTGAGCCTGCTGCTGTTTTCTGGACCCGACTCTGGAGTCCCTTCTGCCCCCCAAGCTCCGGGCCACGAAGCAGTTGACGTCAGGGGGCCCGGACTCCAGGGGGGCGGATCCCACCGTGACCCTGGGGAGCACCCAGCTGCGGGGAGCACTGGTTAGACTGTTGTGGACAGTTTACGGAGAGACTACTGTGGCTAAAGATCCTCGGTGCCGGGGGCCACACAGATGTGGCTCGGGCAGGGCTCTGTCCACATCCGTAAACCGAGGACCGAGCAGAGACTGTCCCTCCCCTGCCGGCCAGCCCTTCAGGGGCAGCGCCGTGTGGCGCTTAGGGTGCGTCCGTAGACGCCACGCACAAACTCCAGTCGGGGTTTTGTCGTCTGAGGTGCCCTGACCTCACGGCCCTGGGCCCTTTGCCACAGCAGCACCCTGCCGCCACCCGATAGCACTTTCCACGTGAACGGATAACCGGACCGCAGACTGTCGCCTGACGCTTCTCTCGATGCTTCTTAAAAACGTTTGCCGTAGAGCTGCTGCCACGATGAGCCGCCTTCTGGGGGGCATAAAGGTCTGGTTCTGTGGGAGGGCGGGGCCTGCCCTCTCCCCGCCCCCAGCCCCTGCTCACGTGCTGTGACTCCGGCTCTGGTCCCAGCTCTGCCTCCTTCGCCTTCGGGACGAGCGTCCAGACCCTGCAAGCGGCTTGGCTTTCCCTGAGCGCTCCTGGGGTGTCGTGACCTCTGCCCCCACCCCCTGGAAGAGCAGGGCCCAGGTGGGCCGGTCTGCACCCCGCTTCTCGAACTCAGAGGCCACCAGCAGGCCCCCTGGGACCCGGGATGAAACGGGCAGGAAGGGCGTCTTGCTCCCGCCCATCCTGCTTGGAGCACAGGCCGCACAGAAGTGGTCTCGAGAAACACTGGGTTTATTGCAGTTTTGGCCTCTTTCCTAGGCCGGCCCCGAGGCCACGTCTTCAGTCAAGGTGGAGACCCCAGGAGGGCACCGGGCCTGCCCTCCTGCCTCCCATCATGGTGTCACCACTGCTCCCCTGGACCTCAGGAAACCCTCAGAAATCCCGATGGCCTCGGGCAACTAGGCTTGCAGGCGGGGGGCATGTGCCGCCCCAGGGCTGTGTCTGTCCAGAGACCCCCCCTCTGGAAGCACCCCCTGTGCTGGCGGCCTGTGAGCCCCGTGTGAGAGGAGCCGTGCGTGTGTGTGCACATGCGTGTACGTGGTGCCAGGGCTGCTGGAGCCTCCCTGGGGCAGCCTGGAGGCCCCACTGCTGGTTTTAAAGGAGGCAGAGGGGGGAGCTGGAGAGAGAACGTCTCTTTTGTTTTAGAAGATTCCGGAAAGATCTGGCGTTGAGTGGGAACACAAAGGTTGTCAAGGCACTGGCACTTTGTAAGCTGGCCTCTGGGGAGGCGAGAGGGGAGGGGAGCGGAGGGGAGGGGAGCGGAGGGGAGGGGAGCGGAGGGGAGGGGAGGGGAGGGGGAGGTCTGCAAACGCTGGATGTGCCTGGGGTAGCCTTTGCCCTTCCGGAGGCCTTGGGGCAGTGGCCTGGTCCCAGGCCAGAGGCGGAGTGACCAGTGCTCGTGTGCCAGGTTTTCCAGGAAAGGGGACGTGTGTGCAGGTCCTGGGTCATGATCCCCCGCCCCGTTGAAAGCCTGGTTTGGTTTGATATGGGGAGCGGGTTGGGGCTGTACTGCTGGCCGCAAGGTATCTCGGAAAACAGGGGTGTCAGGAGGCCGCGGCCCTATCAGGGGAGAGCGAGAGGCCGGCAGCCTGCGTCCACCAACTGCTTAGCTGCTGGGGGAGGCACCCGGGCCTTCCTCGGGAGGGGTTCCTAAGTGGAAAGGCCTCTGTGGGTACCCCACCCCGCAACCTTGAGCAGTATGCTCTCAGCCCTGCCTCAGTGCACCTGGTCTGCGGGCAGCCTGAGGGCAGCAGACAGTGGGGGCAGCAGCAGGGCTGGGGGGCTGGGGAGAGGGAAAGGAGGAGGGGCAGGTCTCCTGCAGGGCTGTGGGGGGATGGGGCTCTCCTCTCCGCCCAGAAATCCTTGTCCCCAGTGCGTGAGTGCAGGTGCAGGGTCGGGAGAGAGGTCCGAGGTCAGTGAGCTTTGACACGTGCTGGGGTGAGATAGTCACACCCGGCCCTTCCCCGCTGGACTTGTCACCGGGCGCTGGGTCTCCTGGGTCCCTGGGAGGGCAAGACTTTGATCAGCCCCTTCCCCGGGTACTGGGGGTGAGGGAGGGGGTCCAGGGAGCTGAGGGGCACCCTTCCAGGCTGGTTTTCCCTTGCCTTTCAGGGAGGAGCCGCCTGGGGCGCCGGACAGGACACAGCCCTCGAGCTGCCCGAGCTGACCCCAGAGGAGAAGAGGGTTCTGGAGAGGAAGCTGAAAAAGGAGCGGAGGAAAGAGGAGAGGAAGCAGCTTCGGAAGGATGCAGCCCCGAGCGTGCCGGCCAAGCCCTCCGGGGCCCAGCTGGCCCTGGACTACCTCCGTGGGTAAGGCGACCCTCTCACGCAGGGCCTGGCCGGGTCCGGAGGGTCTCTGGTGTACCAGGAGGGACGGGGGCTCGGGTGAGCTGCTCCAAATCTGGCTCCTGGGGCCAGTGGTGTCCCCGCAGCCCGGGCCCTGCCCTGGTGGGCGTCACCACAGAACGACCACCCCCAGTGCCCGCTCGAGCCCTCGGGGTGCCTGACAGACCCTGGTTTACCCCGTTCCCACGGCAGGCAGAGCCTGGCATTTGCCAACAGCTCTGCGCAAGCCTGTCTAGGAGCTCCCGGAAAAGCCAGGCCCCGGTGAGATCGCTGGCTTCTGTTGGCAGAGGAACCTGCGGGGAAGTAAAGTCACAGGTTCCAGCGGCCTCCCCCCGCCCCTGCCGCCCACAATGGTTTTCCTCCTCCGGAAGTGGGGTCCAGCCAGTGGCATCAGCGGCCAGCATCAAGACGGGCTTCCCTGGGGAGACCCAGCTTGGACACACTCATCTGTGCGTTGATCGTGGGGAGCGGTGTATGCGCAGCCGCCCCGGCCGCCGCCGAACTCCTTTGACTCCAACAGCAGCCCCTGCTCCCGGGACTCACTCCCCATTCCCCTCAGACCGCCCCGCCCGCCTCCACCCAAGCCCTCGTCCACCCAGTGTCTCTGTGGGCGCGTCGATTCCGGACGATTGTGCACGTGGGAGTCACGCACAGCGTGGCCTTTTGCGAAGCGCTTCCTTCGCTCGGCGAAACGTTTGAGGCCCACCCACGTTGCAGCACGTGTCAGGCGTCCCTTTCTCTTTACGGCCAGATACCGCGCACCGCACACATACGCCACGTCTCGTTTATCCGCTCACCCGCTCGTGGGCGTTAAGGTTGTTTCGGGCGCGGGGCCGTTGTGGCTGATGCTGTGGTGCGTGTCCCCGTACGGGATCTTGTGGGGACGTGTCTTCCTCGGCCTCGGGCACAGCCTCGGAGCGGGATTGCCAGGGACCCCGTTTCTGCAGGAGCTGCAGACCTGCCCACGGCGCCTGCGCCACGTTAACGGCCCCACCGGCAAGGGCCCCGACTTCCGCCCGTCCGCGCCGCCCTCGCTGATGACAGCCACGCGGGTGGGTGTGGGGCGGTGTCTCGCTGTGTTCCTCGTTCGCATCCTGTACGTGTTAAACCAAAGATGTCGATAACCCAGGGGGCTGCCAAGCGGCGCCCTCTTGGCTCCTCCCCGGAGGGGTCCCTGGAAGGGCTCAGCCAGGAAGGCGAGTGCCCCCAGTCCCAGCTCCGTGACTCCACCTGCTGGCCCCGGGCGTGGCTGCGTTGGGGGCAGGAATCCAGCACACCAGCTGGCTGGCCTCCTCAGGGCAGAGAACTGAGGGTCCCGCAGCGTGGCCCGGGTGAGGAGGACCCTGTCCGCTGGTCCCCGTCCCCAGCCTTAGGGATGTGTAATTCTGAGCGACGTGGGACCCTGGGGCCTCTGCACTCTTGGCTGCTGGGCACAGTGGACGGGGCTGGAACCAGCACCCCTTAAGGAGTCCAGCCCCCAGTGTTGGTGTCACCTGGGCACACGCTCCCACACGTCCCAGTGAAGAGAGAGCTGGGTCTGGGGTCTGGGGTGCGGCTGGGGAATCTGCATGTGCTGGGACCAGGTCTCTGGCTCAGCCCTCCTGGCCTCCGTCCCTAAACTCAGCAGGGGTGCAGGGGCATCGCCAGCCCCCGTAGCCCTGGCAGAGGCTGGATTGGCCCTGCTGCATGTCATGGGTCTAGAGGAGTGAGCCCTGCAGGGACCACACACAGCAGCAGCCCGAGAATGCCGAGGGCTGCCTGGTGCAGGGGCTCAGCACCGTCCGTGCAGCCCTGTTCTCTGAGGTCAGAGCTGAAGGCCATCCCCGGTTGGTGGCCAGAGAGGGCAGGAGCGCGTGGGTGGGGGCCCGCTGGGACTTGAGGACAGATGCCTGCTGCTCCCTCCGCTGGCGTGCGGGTGTGGGGTCCCCGGCTCAGTTGGGCTGTCGGCACGGCGTGGGGCACCAGCCTTGGGGATGGCAGGGCCTGGGCTGGAGCCAGCCTGCTGCTTGTCAGTGTGGGTCCTCGAGCGAGAGAGTCGTCCTCTGTGGTCTCGGCTGTCAGCCTGAGGGCCCACGCGTGTTTCTGTGAGCGTGCACGGGTCACGGCTGGACACAGGAGGCCACGGGGCCGGGGCTGGACAGAGGAGTCGGGGGACAGGCCAGCCACAGAGTGGACCTCGGGCTGTGCCACGGGCGCAGAGCCCGCCTGGGGTGGGTGGGGGTGAGGACAGGCTAGAGGGCTGCGGCCGCTCTTCACGTACACCCCGTGTGGACGCCAAGAGGCCGGGCTGCGGACCTGGTTTTCACTCCCGAGGCCGCGCCTCCCACCACAGCGTGGACTGCCCAGCTCCCTGGCGTTCACCCACCGGGGGCCTGTCCTGTCCAGATGCCCCATTACCTAGAGGCCGGCCCGGGGACGCCATCCATGTTGTGGTAGGCCGCCTGTCCTCTGCCGTCTGGGTCTCGCCTCCAGCCTCGCCTCCAGCCCGCGCGGGCTCCTGTGGCCGCCCGGCGTCCCCGTGCCTGGCAGCTGTAGGTCTTGTGTGGCGGGAGCTGCACCCCATGCGTGTGCTTGGAGTGGTAGCGGTGGTCTCTGGGCCCGCGGGAGCCCCGAGGGCAGCCTGGCCCCTGTGAGATGTCAGACCCAGAGCCGAGGCAGCCAGCATGCTCTCCCCGGAGACCCCACACCAACCCCTCGCCGGGCTGGGGGCAGGGAGACGGACTCCAGCTGTTTCTTCCCTCTTCCACCGGGGCCCCTCCCGCCGACTGAGCCGGACACGGCAGCTCCTCCCTCATGGGGCGTCCTGTCCCGCTGGGCGCCCGGCCCCCAGCCCCATCCCCAGCGCAGGCCGGGACTCGATCAGGTGCTGCGTAAGCGGGGCTCAGCGGGGCGCGCGGCCTCAGCGACTCAGGGCCTGCCTTCCCGGGACGAGAGGCTGCTGAGCCCCATCCCTCGTTTACGCCCGGGGCCTGGGCCGGCCAGCCGATTCCAGCTTCCCGTGAGCTGAGAGATTTCTGCCGTGCAGACCGGGCCGTACGAAATCCGCGAGTTGTCTGATTGCCGCGGGAGCACGGGCTGCTCCAGGCCACGATGGCACTGCCGGCTGGAATGTGGGGGTTGGCACGTGTGAGGCCTGGGGCCGGGTTCTTAGGGTTTCCCTGAAGACCGCGGCCTTGGGGACAGGTTGGTGGAGATAGAGACACATTCACCGGCTCAGGGGCTCCAGAACCTGCCCGATGTTGGGGCTCAGGCGGGGCCCGTGGGACACACGTGTCTCTGGGTGGCCGTGGGCCAGGGGCCTGTACAGCAGCTGCACGTGCTTCTGCCCGTCTGGGTGTTGAAGCGTCCTTCACCCCTGACCTCACGGAGCCACGTTCTCTGGGAGCCACTGACGACTCCGTACCCCCTCGAGAGGGTGGGGCTCAGCCCTTACCACCAAGGAGCCCACCCGGCGCGGGGTCCCCGCTCCCTCCCTGTGGACCCTGGTCTCTCAGATTCTCTATCCCCACGGGTCCTGCCTCTCAGGGAGGCGTCTCTGAGATGGAGCAGGAGCCTGGAGAGGCGGGCTGGCTTGTCCGTGTCCGTCATCCCCAACTTCGCTCCTGTGTCCTTGTTGTCCTGGTCCGGGGGCCTCCTCTCTGCCTGTCGTGGTCTAGGGGCTTGGGGCTCCCAGCCAGTGCCCCTTGCTTCCTTTGGGCCCACACGGCAGATCTGAAGCCGCCGTAACACTGGGGGTTCAGGTGACCACAAGGGGGGTTGAGCCTAAGCTAGACCAGAGCCCTGGCTCGGGTCAGGCACACAGCGCGTCCGTGTTGTCGATGCCGTGGCCATGGCAGCCAGGTCCGCGGAGCCCCAGGTCCCAGGCAGTGGAGCTCGGCACCTCCACACCCTCCGTCAGCCCAGGATGGACCCCACAGACCCTGGGGGAGGTCGTGTGCCATCTTCCGGGGCAGGGGAATTGGCCAGCGTGCAGGTGGTCAGTGGAACCAAATGGTAATTTGAACAGAGAAAGTTCATTGTGAAGAATGAGTAAGCACAGCAAAGGGCTTGCTAGTAAGTCAAAACCCAAGACCCAGGAGGAGCAGACCCCAAGACAGCCTCCCCTCAGGGCCAGGCGAGCCCAGGGCCTACACCTTTGGGGGAGGAGTCACAGGAGCTGTGGCCACAGGACTTGCTGGGAAGGCTGCTCACGGGAGGCCTGGCCAGGGCTTCGTGGACCGTGGGCTCCAGGGGGTTGCTTGCTGGAACCGGAGTGCATCAGCCTCCGTGTCCTGTTTTTACGGCTCTGCAGCTCCTTCTACTTAACGTCGCGCCATCTGGCAAACCCATTTTTTGAAGACCCCCCTCCCCCCAGCAGAGTGGGCGACGGACGGTGTGAGCCAGCGCAGTCACTTGATAACCAGCACGGGGCAGGGGCCCCTCGGGTTAACCCGCAGGGATCAGCCAGGCACAGCGCCCGGCCTGGCGGCTCTTGGGCTCTTCCTCCGGGCCTCCTCTAATGACCACGGCCCGATTTCTGCCACCCACTCGTTCCCGG
Organism: Felis catus; assembly: GCF_018350175.1. Lineage (NCBI taxonomy): Eukaryota > Metazoa > Chordata > Mammalia > Carnivora > Felidae > Felis > Felis catus. The sequence goes on along the minus strand of NC_058383.1, from coordinate 969,842 downwards.
CACAGGCCGAGGGCCACACCTGTGGGTGCGGGAATCCGGGTCGTGGTGCCCTGAAGGCACACCGCTTTGTAGGGGCGCCGGTCAGTCTCCAGGGCCAGATCCCAGATGTGAATCCACGGGTCCCCAGCGGGATGGCATGGGAGCAGGGACCCGGTCTGGCTCAGGTCCTGCTCTGTGGCTGCCACACAAAGTGCCCGTGGTCCCCGGCAGACGTGGGGCGGGGCTCAGGCGGCTCTGCTGTCACGTGACCGTGTGTGTGAAGTCGAGTAAGAGTGACTCCACCTCGGCCCCGCGAGCTACTGTCCCTCCAGTCGAGGCTGCAGCTAGGGCACATCACACACCCTGGGGGCTCACCCCCCGCCCTCCTGCCCACACCCCTCGGTGCCCCCGAGTCCCAGACACGCCGCCCTTCTCTTCCTCCTGCTTGTCAGCAGGCTGGCCTCGTGGCCGCGGGTTGGGTGGGGGCTGGGGTGGGGGGTCACACGGCCTCAGGTGGCCCACACCAGCACGACCCTCGGGGTCAGGGTTCCTGGCTCCCCCTGGGCTGCTCTCCCTCACCCTCCACACACAGCTCTCGGTTGGAAGGCCGTCCCCGCTCTGGCGGGCACACGGTGAAGGCTGACGCGGGAGCGGCTGATTTCAGGAGCCTCCGGGTGCCCGTGCCGTCTGGCGCGGATGTGGAGGCAGGCGCTCGGGAGTGAGGCGTCCTCCCAGCGCCAGGCCCCCGAGCCCCCTCCGCTGCTCCTCGTCTGCCGCCCTCCAGCTGGGGAGGGGCCTCCACACACCTGGTGCACAGACCCTTCTGTCAGTTCGCGCCGGCGCCTGACGTGTCCTGTCCTTGCTTCCCAGCTGGGCCCAGAAGCACGAGAAGTGGAAGTTCCAGAAGACGAGGCAGACCTGGCTGCTACTGCACATGTATGACAACGACCAGGTATGTGCACCGGGGGGGCGGGGGGGAGCAGGGGTGTACACGCTGCGGGTGGTTTGGACAGGGGTATGCACACGGTGGCGGGGGGATGGTTAGGGCAGGTGTGTGCATGCTGGGAGGGCGTTAGGGCAGGGGTGTGCATGCTGGGGGGAGGTGAGGGCAGGGGTGTGCACCAAGGGGCAGGGGTGTACATGAGGCAGGGAGCAGGGGTGTGCACACCCGGTGGGGGTGGTTAGAGCAGGTGTGTGCCCGCTGGGAGGGCTTTGGGGCAAGGGTGTGCATGCTGGGGGGAGGTGAGGGCAGGGGTGTGCACCGAGGGGCAGGGGTGTACATGAGGCAGGGAGCAGGGGTGTGCACACCCGGTGGGAGTGGTTAGAGCAGGTGTGTGCACGCTGGGAGGGCGTTAGGGCAGGGGTGTGCACGCTGGGAGGGCGTTAGGTCAGGGGCAGGGGTGTGCACACTGGGGGTGGTGTAGGGCAGGGGAGGGGAGGTGTGCGCACATGTCCGACAGCAATCGTGTGTGCACGCTGGGGGAGGGGAAGCATGTACAGATGTAGGACGGCGACTGCCGTGTGCGTGGTGAGTGAGCGGAGGGTGGTGGAGCGTGCGTCCCCGGTGGGGAGGAGAGCTGTGTGCACCTGGCGGGGTGGGGAGTGCGTCTGGGAGAAGCCAGTTATCAGACACAGGTGGGGCACGGGGGTGCCCTCCCAACGCACCTGGTGCAGGATAGTCCGTGCCGACCTCCCTCGGTCACGTGATTCAGGGGGCACCTGGGTTTGAGCGTGCGGTAATCGGCCATGTCTGTGGACCTGCTTCGGGATTCTAGAAACGCCCCGATGGTCACCACACCGTTGGCAGCTCTCGTCCTGGCCAGTGGTCGCCCTGGTGCTTGCCACGTGGTGCTCCTTGGTCCACCCTCGTCTGCCTTGGTCGGCTGGCTTTCCACCCTTGGCCGCCTGCCCCCTCCCCCGCCCCACCAGAGCCACATCCACGTCTGCGAGGGTCTTCTCCCAGGCTGCGTAACCCCCTGCTACCGCCATTGGTTCTGACAAGTATAGCTTTCGTCACAAGCGTGACGGCCCTGCTGCAGGGAGGTCCAGGGTGCCTGTGTGCCCGTGACCGGGGAAGGACACGCCTGAGAGCCAGACTCTGAAATCAGGGTGGGGGGACAGCTTTCCGAACAGGCGCCAGGGCTGGGCCAGCCTGTAACGCTGCAGGAGTCACGGGCCGGCCTTGTGACCCACCGCAGAGCCCGCACTGGGGCGTGACACCCCACCCTTCCTTCCCCGTGACCCCCCTGTCCCGCGCCGATCCATGGCCGCTCCCCACTCGCCATAGCTCAGGGCCCACACCCCCTCCCCCCAGCCTATCACCAGACTTCTGTGCCCAGAAGCCCGGGCCCCGCGGACACGCCGTCCCTGGAACTCTCTGGAGCAGGTGTCACACACACGGAGCCAGCAGGCAGCTGTGGACAGAGACCTGTGTCCTGACCACCCTGCCCGCCCCCTTCCCCCCCGGGGCCTCAAGGTGCTGGCAGGTGATGGTGGCCTGACAGCCACTCCCAGCCTGTGTGGACTCGCTGTGCCCTGAGGAGGGGCCTAGGCGCCTCGGGAACCGAGGCCTTGCTTCCTGAGGCCCCTGGAGACCACCTGGTCACTGCACGCCGGGAGGTGGGCTGGGGACGTGTCATAATTTTGACAGAGCCTGATTTTTGTCTTTTTTCTTCTGTCACTTGTGCGTCTGGTGTCATTACTAAGAAACCACGGTCTCACCCAAGGTCAGCAAAATTACCCCAGTGTTTCCTTGTGAGGGTTTTGTAGTTTCTGTTCTTACTTTTAGGCCTTTGATCTCTTTGGGGTTAACTCTGTGTGTGTGTCAATTAGGTTTCTGTGAGTAGACTGTCCCCCAGCGGATGGACTTGGCACCTTCCCGGTGTCCTGTCATTTACTTAGCCATCTGCCCTGCTGGGACGTTAACCTGGAAGGACAAGGCTCGTCGGCTTTCACGGACCCCCACATCTCTGAGCCTAACGCCCCGGAGCTGCCTGGGCTCCCCTGGGAACCGGGGCACGTGCACCTGAGCCCAGCTGGGGGGAGGGGTGGTGTCCGGGGCCTTTGTGGAGGGGCGCAGTAACGGGTGGGCGGATGGACCGATGGATTCATTGGTCTCTGGTGAGCCCCCTGAGGTCAGGGTCAGGGTTCACTTGGGGTCCAGCACAGGCAGTGGGATAGAAGAAAGCCCTGGACCGCAGCAGATGACTGTGGCCGGGGCGCCTGGGGGTGGGAGGGGAGGAGGGGAGGCGCGGAGGCGGGGAAGGGGGAAGGGCCCCTGGGAACTGCGTGCCCGGCCCTTGGTTCCGCAGACGCTCCCGGGCCTGCGTGACTCAGCAGGCTGGTGGCAGGAACAGGAGGGGACCCCGGGGCCAAAGCTGGGGGTCCTGGTTGCTCCGGCCCCCAGACGCTAGGCGGTGCTGCCTCCTGGCCCCACACCGAGTCCCGCTTCCCTTTGTGGGCGTCCTGCCGTCCCGCCCACGTGCCCTGCCGGCTGTGTGTGGCCCCGGAGCAGAGTGCCGGACCCTCCTTGGCTGGACCGTGGCAGCAGTGGCGCCCCGGTGCTGCCCGCGGGAACAGCAGAGGCCGTGACGTGAGACGAACCTGTTCTGTGGTCCCACGCGTGCCCGCCCTGTCTTCCTGGTGCGCCTACTTGAAGAACCCCCGCCCCCACCCCAGCCTCACTTCGAGCCCCTGAGGTGCATGGGCCTGACCTCATGGCCGCCACGTGTCTGCATGTGTGCGTGGGTGTGCATGAGCACTTCCTGTCGGGAGCAGGATATGAGATTCAGTTTCACGGATGAGACAGAAGCCACATCCGACCCCCGTGGGGGTGGACTGACAAGGGAGGGGAATAGAAAGCCCGGAAGGGAATGAGTACGCTCAGGGTCCACAGAGGCGGAGGGAGCCACCACCATTCGATGGGGAAAGGATGGCCTCCTCCGCAAGCGGAGTTTTGCCAGCTGGATTTGCACGTGTCAAGGAAGGAAGGTGACCCCACCTGACCTCTGTCAGCAGCCCTCAAAGTGGGTCGAGGTCCCGGATGTCGGGGCTGAAACTACAGCTCCCAGAAGCGAATGTGGGGGCACCTGTGTGGCCTCAGGTCGGGCACAGGCGCCGACTGCCCCAGCACAGTGACCGCAGACTCAGACTGGTGGGCGGGGAGATGGCCACCCACCCACCCACAGGAGGGAGGAGGTGGGTGCAGAGCCCGATCTCACGGACTGTGGGAGCTTTTCTAGGTCGACAGAAGGGCAGCCCAACTCTAAAACGGACGGACAAAGGGTGTGCGTCGACCTCTGTCCAGAGCAGACGATGCAGGTGGCCTTTGAGCGAGTGCCGAGGAGCTCAGTGTCACGGGCGTTGGGGAGGGGCCGGTCAGAGCAGGATGGCCCTGTGACCAAAGACAGACTGTGACCCGTGTCGCTGAAGATGCAGCCGTTCTCGGCGGTGTTCTTCTCTCGTGTTCTCAGTGGATCGTGTTTTCTTACTTCTCGAGGATGTCAGTAACACCACTTTGAAGTCCCCTTCTCTCCGCACGACATTTAACTTGTTCAGGTCGCTTTTGGTTTGTTTGCTTGGCCTCTGACTTTGAGATCAGACACTTTGTTCTGACGTGATGCCCTGTGGGGTCAGGAAGGGCCTGGAAACCTGGCCAGGGCTGCGCGCACCCCAGGGGCCCGTGTCCTGAGCTGAGACCCAGATCCTGAGCTGATGGGCTGGGCTCAGGATCTGGGTTTTCTCTCCTCTGTCCTCAATTTCACAGTAGAATCTTCTAGTCTTGCTGCAGGACACAGGCTTGGCCGCCAACACCGGGGAAGCCTGTGTAGGGAGGTGGGGGGGGGGGGGGACAACAAGGGGTGGGAGAGGGTCCGCATGCGAGGGGAGTGATGTGGAGGCCCCTTTCCCCATCGAATGGTCTGGGCGCCCTTGTCGAGAGCCAGCTGACCATGGGTGGAGGGGTTCCTGCCTGGGCCTGGCTCTGTCCCCTTGCCCCGCGTGCCTGTCTCTGCTTCTGCCTCCACTGCTGAAGCTTTGGAGTTGAGGCCTGTGAGTCACTACCTGCTTTCTGAGTGGACCCGGCTGCCCCTTCACTCTCCCCTCGGGACGGGACCAGCCAGGCCTGGGGTCGGGGAGCCAGAACTCGGTTTTATCGGCGGGGGCTCCACCCGCAGACCCCCGGGGGGTGTGTGTGTGTGTGTGTGTCTCAGAAGATGTCTCTCCTCACAAACACGCCTGTTAACTGTCGACTGGCTGGCCTTTCGGGAGGGGGTGACATCCAATGGCTGCAGGGCCCCGAGCCCTCGAAAAAGACCGGGAGACTGGCCTGCCCTCCCCGCCTCCCCAGCCCCGTGGTCCCACAGCAGCGGCACGGGGTGGGAACAGGGGTGCGGCACACGGGGCCCCGCACCGTCGGCGTGCCCGGGGCCGAGATGACGCCGAGCTCTGCTGCCTGGAGGAGGAGGCGGTGAGCCGCCTGACGCCCGGGCCCGCTCAGTGTCCACGCTCGTCACGTCACCCCGCCCGGCCCCTGACGCGCTGGTCCTCTTCCTCCACCAGGTTCCCGACGAGCTCTTCTCCACCCTGCTGGCCTACCTGGAGGGGCTGAGGGGCCGGGCCCGAGAGCTGACGGTGCAGAAGGCCGAGGCCCTGATGCAGAAGTCAGACGAGGCCAGGGGCGCGGACACCCTCCCGCTGGGGACGATCCAGCGCGTCCGGCAAGTGCTACAGCTGCTGTCCTAGGGCTGCCGGCGGGCCGGGCCACTGCCACAGCCCCGGGCGGTCCCGGGCCTCTCGGTGAGGGCGACAGTGTCCTCCCGGCAGTGGGGCCCCAGCGAGCGGCAAGCGGGGTCGGCGGCAGGGCAGCGGCCAGGGGGGCCTTCCGGGGGCCGGGCCCCTGGCCCTCGGGAGGACTGACTCCACGATGACAGGTTTTCATGCCTTCACAACCGAACGGGAGCACTTGGGGGGTAACCTGGAGACACTGGCCTGGCCTCTGCGTGGCCTCAGAGCCCACAGGGAAGCCGAGGGAAAGGCCTGTTTTCTACTGGAATGACTCAGAAATCCACCAGAGCCAGCCCTTCCCGCCAGCAGTGGTCCGTCCCTGTTGGGGGCCGAGGGCGGTCCCTCCAGTGGCGGCCAGGGCTGCCTGGTCACCTGCCTGCGTCCACCGACCTCTTCCACTCCTGTTTGCAGTAAAACCGTCCTGTGTCGGCCGTGGCTCTCGTTCTGTGTGTTTCGTTCTCATTTGTGCGTTGATTGACCACGAGCGTGCGTCAGGCCGTGGCCGTAGCCCCCCCAGGACGGCGTCCTGGTGAGACTCCCCGTGTGGCGCTTCTGCCTGCGGGTGCCCGGCACTTGCTCTGCAGGCTGCTGTCTGCACGGACCCGGGACACGCTCGTTCTGTGCCGAGAGGAGTGCTGGGTGCGTTGAACTCCCCAGAAGTCATGGGGCTCCCAGTGCCCCAGAGGCTGCGCTCAGGGCACCGCGGCCCACACCTCCTCAGCGAGTGGGGGAAGTCGGTGGGCGGCCGGTGCCGGGACCACCTTCAGGAGGCCTGCACTTCCCGGCACCTGTACGTGAAGAATCACAGGGTGGTGGAGATGTGGTGGTTTTAAAACTCATCCACCCAGGCTTTGGCGCTCTGCCCGCGGGGACGTGGGTCAGCCTCCAGCATGGGATGAGGCACGGGTGGAGTCGTGCGGCTGTGAGGCCAGGACAGGAGGCGGAGGCAGGCGGCGCCCTCTGGACGTGTGCCCTTGGGACTTGGCGGCCTTCACGTGGGAAGCCCCTGCCGCATGGGGAGGCTGCGTGGGGATCCACCGGGGTGATGGCAGGCCCTCCAGCGGCTTCCACCCCAGGTGACACCGTGCGAAGCAGAGGTGAGCTGTCACCACTGAGTCCTCACCTTGCAGGTTTGTAAACCCTGTTGCTGGGGCGCGTGCGATAGACAACCAGGACAGCACGAAGGTGTGTAAGGTGAACTGGTTGTGTCCTGTCACGGTGCCGACAGTGAGTCACGGGCTCCTAGCCTGTGCGTAGACCCCTTATTCCAGAAGAAGGCCTGGGGCCTCGCTGTGGTCGCACCTGGCCAGGCCTTTCCAGCCAGGCCTTCCCCCGAGGCATCCCCTCCCAGCAGTGTCCCCAGCCTCGGTTTCTGCTTTCACTTGAGCTTCGGGTACCGTGAACCACCCGTGCCGAGGGACGCTTCTCCTTGATGAGGTCAGGCCTCAAGGTGAGGGTTCCCCAGGCCAGGAGGGGCCCAGGCATTCAGAGGGCCCTGGGCTGGTCCTTAGGACCTCCCCTCTCTCACCTGTAACCCACACCCCTGGGTTCTGAGGGTCACGCGGCCCCACCTCCCACCCAACACCCACGCCTCCCCCGCGCCCCCCCAGGGGCAGGGGTGATACTCCGCCACTCCCCGGGGGCATCTGGCTCCGCCCCTCCCACTGGTGCAGCTGAAACCCCGCCACGTGCACACACACACCCACCTCCGGGCCAGAGCACCTGGCCGTCCCCTCTTTGGCTTTTAGGGACAGAGGGGAGGTCCCGACCCTCCAGGCATCAGTGAGATCCCGAACAGGAGGCACTTTGGAACCCCGAGTTGGCACAGGCCTGTGAGTGCATCACCAATCCGATGTGTTGGCATCACGGCTCCACAGATAATCTGGGGGCGTCAAGCAATCGGGGTGCCAGCCTCACAGTGCCTAAGCTTTGAGGAGGCACCCAAAAAACACATTAAGGGGCGCCTGGGGGGCTCAGTCCGTTGAGCACCTGACTTCGGCTCAGGTCATGAGCTTGCAGTTTATGGGTTCGAGCCCCACGTCAGGCTCTGTGCTGACAGCTCGGAGCCTAGAGCCTGCTTGGGATTCTGTGTCTCCCCCTCTCTCTCCCCCTCCCCTGCTTGTGCTCTCTGTCTCTCAAAAGTAAACATTAAAAAATACATTGAAAAGTAGACACGCAAAGGAAGATCCATAAGCTAGAAAAGGCATTTTTTTTTTTTTTTTTTTTTTTTTTTTTTTTTAAGGAATCAGGGTTGATTGATCAAGAACCATAGCTCTGGGTTTCCTGGCAGCCAAGTTGAAAAGGGGAATGTGATGGGTCCCAAGTCCTCATCATCTGTTAATGGAAACAGTCGGGAGACCAGGGCACTCCCTTCACTTGAGCACAAACACTCCCGATACCAGATGGGAGAGGGCTCTTTCCTCCCTAAGGGCTCCTTCCAGGGCATAAAGTGCTGTCTACTGCAAGGTTCCCCCTGGCAGAGCGAGGAGACACAGACATGTCACCTGGGCGCACCGGGACCAACGTCACTTGCTGGGGGTGTCTGTCAGAGACGGCATGGATGAGGCCCCCGGGGCAGTGACGTGGGAGAGTCTGAGCCCCGGGGCCAGGCCACGGCGTGGGGTGGGGGCCGTGCGTGCTGAAGGACGGTCTGTGAGTCCCTGACTCAGCAAGGTCTGTGTGGGGCCCCTGGGCCAGGAAGCTTGACCGTGGCACTGTTTGCCCGTCGGCACCCCCAAGCCGGAAACAACCCAGACGTCCAGCAGCAGGTGACCAGGACACCAAGGCAAACAGCACTCAGCAGTACAAGGACAGAAACGCTGACACAGGCCACAGCATTGCACTGGGCAGGGGACCTCGGACCACAAGGGGGACCTCAGACCGCTGTTCCACTGACACGAGATTCTGGGAACGGTGAGCTTGCTCACCTGCAGTGACGGAGCACCCAGAGGCGGGGGTGCCTTCGGGGACTGCGGCCACACAGCGTGTGCAGGTGTCAGACGCGTTCCGGGGAGCAGACAGAGCCTCGCGGGGCCGAACTCACGGCAAAGCATTTTGGAAGGAAAATGGTAAAGAAGTTCGTTGTCACCTTAATGTCTGTTCTCACCAAAGTTCCCCGCGTCCCTCCTGGAGACCGTCTCGAGCGCTCCATCGAGAGTGGGTGAGGGAGCGCTCCATTGAGAGTGGGTGAGGGAGCGACCAGACTTCCCGGCCGTCACTGCCGACGCCATCACCCTGCCCCACCCTCCAAGGAAGCGCCCTTCCTGGGACTCGTGTCCCAGAAACGTTCAGGCAGGTGTTTCTGTTGACCTCCTGCAGTGACCAATGGCCCCCCGCCAAGGTTCCCCTTCCGGTGCCCCCCGGAGAGCTTCCTTGTTTAGTGAAATCAGTGCTTATCCAGCAGGAATGTCCCTGACAGGTGCTTCAGGACATTAGGTGGCCACGAGCCAGGACCCCTGCCCTGGGAACGGACCTTCAGCCTCTCATGTGTCTGCCCTGAGGGTGGGTGTCCCAGCGGCCCTGGGAGCTTGCTTCTGGTTTGGGGGCCAGTGGTGTGACGGGATCAAGAGCCACCCGCCGGCCCCCAGGGGCTCCTTCCCTGACAAGAGGAGGGGCGCTGTGGCCATGGGAACCCACGTTCAGGGGCCCAGCTGCCCCCTCCTCACCTTCAACGTCTGGGACCCTTGATGGACGTCTCCAGAGGCTCCTCCCGAAGCCCATGCAGGCTGGAGGCTGAGCTCATTGGAGATGCAGCCGGCAAGAAATGGGACCCCAAACTTGGAAGTGTCCACCATGGATGAATGGACAACACAACACGCGCCATCCACCCACGAAATACTATTCGGCCTTAAAAGGGAAGGAAGTTCTGGCACCTGCTCCAATATGGGCGGACCCTGCAGACACCACGGTGAGTGACACAAGCCAGACACGGGAGGACACGCACTGGGACGCACTCCCACGAGGCCCCGGGTCGTCAGACTCAGGGACACGGAGGAGACAGTGGGGCCGGGGCTGGCGGAGCGGGTAGGGGTCTGTGTGTAACGGGGACAGAGTCTCAGTGTGGGGAGATGGAACGTTCTGGAGCCAGACGGCGGGGCGGCTGCACAGCAGCGTGAATGTGCTTGGTGCCCCTGAGCTGCTCACTTAGAAGTGGTTGAAATGGTAATTTCTGTTATGTGTGTTTTACCACAAGAAAAATACAAAGCAAACAAGAGCAACCAGCAGATGATGGGGCAGAGGTGGAGGGGGGGCCGTCCCATCAACACCTCGGTGGAGCCCCCATCACGGGGCGAGTGTCTACACCGGGTCAGGGCCAGACTGAGCAGCTCTCTGGAGCGGGTGGGCGGGTGAGTCCCCCTTGTTTGCAGAGGGGAAGGCAGCGGCACACCTGGGTCTCCAGATCACTCATGCAGGGGCTGGGCCCAGTGGGGGGGGCTCGGGGGCAGCGGTGACGGGTGCTTTCCTCGTGGGCCAGACGTCACAATTGGCGTGTTGTGCACCTTCGGTGTATAATACATTTATTCTGTGTCCACCCCATAAAGTGGGAGGGGGGGGGACAGATATTCCCCAGACGGCCCCGGCTCTCCTGGGCCCCAGCCAGTTCTCCGCAGGGGTGAGGGGAGCCTGAGAATAGGGGGCCCGGAGGTCCCCTGCAGGGGTGAGGGGGGTGCCAGAGCCTTCCGTGCCCTGGACCGGGGTGGCTGAGGATCCCTCTCATGCCAGCCCTCCGCCCAGCCCACCTCAGATCTGCACCAGCCCACAGGCCTGGAGCCGAGCCGCGGGCGCCTGGGGTCGCCCTGGGGATCTCCTGCCTAACGTCCCACCAGAGCTCCCGGGGTCCCCCACAGGGACCCGTTCCCACCAGAGCCGCCAGCCCTGATGCAGCCACTGGGCGAGCATCGTGTTTGTGAAGCATTTTCCTCCGGGATCTACACCTTCCAAGCCCAGCACAAAGCCTTCTCACATTTATTCTTGGCAAATCAAAGCGATTACCCCAAAGCAGCAACGACCCTATTGGATTCTGAGGAGAAAAGTTAAGTCACCTTGGAAAGTGGTTCGTTTTGACGCCTGTTCCTGGGAGTTAGGAAATAGCGGTTCAGTGTGTGCGTCCCGCCGCCCGGCTAACGCGGGACCGCCCCGGCAGGTGCCGTGGGCCCAGCTCCTACGGGGGGCGTGGCTCCTGGAAACGGGGTCCAGACAGCCCTACGTTCACCACAAAGAAAGGAGACCCCCGTGACCACTGCCTTCGCTTCTAATGCTCACCTTTTCCCTTTTCGGGCTGCCCAACCCCTCCCACCACGCCCACCCCAAGCAGCACAGTCTCTTCAGCCAAGAGCTTCTTGGAAGGGTTTCCACAGCCATTCCGGAATGTTCTGCCTCGCTCTGAAGGATGCTGTCAGTTGATTGGCCAGGATGAACTCGGATGAGATCCATGCTCCTTGTCGCGCGTGACCCCGCTAGACTCAAGCGGCCCCGACCCCTCCACCCAGGTTTCAGACGTTTGAGACAGAAGCAGTCCGGCGACAGAGAAAATCCTCGCCGCCCCCCAGCACCCAGCTCTTTCCAGAAATAAAAGATACCCAGTCCATACCCCTTCCCCCACAGGGGCCCACCATGTGAACGGCACATCCAGAAGCACGCGTGGCCACGGTCCTGCCCCCTCTCCCTGAGGGAGAGGCTGCCTGACCTCTGCCAGCCCCCTGCACCCCCCACCCAGGGCTGGGGACGGGGGAGGGCGGCCAGGGTGGCTGGAGTCCAAACCCCATCCCGCCAGGCTCCCGGACCGCCGGTGGGTTGCCAGATACGTACGCAACCGCAGATCACTGAATTTCGGGTGCGTGGGAAGTGTGTCCCATGGACGCAGGCTGGAGAGCCCCCCACTCGGCCCCCCTGACCTGGTGTCCCCGGTCAGCAACAGATCCCTGCCCTAGGAGTTACCATACAGCTTGGGCGGGGAGCTGGGCTTCGGGTATGAGGCTGACTGGCTCGGGGGGTGCCCGCGTCCTCCCTGCTCCCCTTCCCACCCAAGCCTCTGGTAGCCGCTGACCCTCGATTGGCCCGTGTCCCAGGGCTCAGGGTCCTGGCTCCAAGGGCTGAGCGCCTCCTGGATACGGCCCCCCAGGAGCCCCAAGAACAGGGTGGGGTCTGCGGGAGACCCAGCACAGAGCAAGCTGGGAACGCGGGTCTGAGGCCGGCCTCTAGGTGGGTGTCACCCTGCCACCTGCCACCTCCCCGCACCCCAAGAGCAAGTGGCCCCGAGGGGAACCTGATGGGGGCAGCGTGGAGGGTAGGTGGGTGGGGAGAGGTGGCATCGGGAGCCCGGGAGGCGTGGGGTGCGGGAAGGGGGCACTTCTCCACTGGGGAACGGGAGGCACCCTGAGGTTTGGGGGGGACCTGAGTGCAGACCGAGGCAGCGCTGCCGCCCATGGGGTCTGGGGGCGGAGGGTGGGGAGGGGGCCCGGCTGCCCCGGGGAGACGGGAGGAGGAGGGGTAGAGATGGCTCGGGGCAAGGGAGCTTGGCAGGGGGCTGGGTCCCCGAAAGAGCACGATCGGGCCCAGGTGGGGTTCCAGGGGCCACGGCAAAGAGCCCAGCAAGGGGCACAGTGAGGGCCGTCCACCCGTTTGTCCGGCCTCCATCATGCACAACGCACCCCGAGCTGGGACCTGGGAGAGTGACTCAGACCCTCCCCGGGTCTGCTTGGGCAGAGCCCCCGTGTCTGGGCACCGCGCAGAGGGCCTGTGCTGGCGGCCGCATGGTGAAGGCCGGGGCGGGCGTGGTGTCCAGGGCGCCAGGGCTGAGGCCCGGTGGGGGCAGCAGGCGGTACCTGTGGAGGAGGCCGGCGAACAGCAGAAACAGCTCCGACCTGGCCAGGCTCTCCCCCACGCAGACGCGGCGGCCTGCGAGGGAAACCGAGGCACAGGGCTACCAGCCTGCCCTTTGCAGGGCTGTGCCGGGGGGCTGGCCGGTCCCCTGGACCCGAGAGCAAGGTGCGGGCCAGCTCCGAGGGGGAAGGGATGGGGTGCTGGAGGCTGTGGGCAGTGGGAGGCCTGGGGGCCTGAGCTTCCGAGGTCCCTGGTGAGCAGGCTCCTTGGGGGTGAGGGACCCCGTGCCGCCCCTGCCCGTGAGCTGGGGGTACCTGCGGAGAAAGGCAGGAAGGCTGCCCGCTTCACAAAGCGCCCGTCGGCGTCCAGGAAGTGACCCGGGTTGAACTGGCGAGGGGTCTCCCACTGCGTCTTGTCCAGGAGCACCGAGCTCAGCAGAGGGATCACGGGTGTGCCCTGTGGGTGGGGCGGCAGGTGGGCTGGGCCCGGCGCCCCCTCCCTCCGGGGGCGTGCCCCGCGAGACCCAGCTGGGCCCAGCCTGACCGAGAGCAGAAAGGGGGAGGGGAGCCGTGCCCATCCTGTCGGGGGCCAGGAGGGGGGCCCACCTTGGGGAGCAGGTAGCCGCCCAGCTGGGTGTCAGCCGCCATGCACCGCGGCACGTGGGGCAGGAGAGTGATGGAGCGCTGGACCTCGTGCAGCACGGCGCTGGTGTAGGGCAGTGACCGCTGGTCCTCCAGCCGGGGGAGGCGCCCGGGCCCCAGCACCCGGTCCAACTCCTCCTGCACCCGGCCTGCGGGCGAGAAGGTGGGCGCCCGCGTCCCCGCGAGCCCCGGCCCCCCCGCCCCGGGCCCTGGGGGACCCCGCCCACCGACGCGTGCTGGAAAGGGAGGCTGGGGGCTCACCTTGCACACTCGGGTGCCTGCTCATCAGGAGGGCGGCCCACTGCAGCGTGGCGGAGGTGGTCTCTGTGCCGGCCATGACCATGTCGAGAACACAGGCCACCATGTCGGCCTCGGCAAACAGGCCGTGGGGGTCTTTCCCCTGCAGAGTGGGTTGGAGAGGACTCGGCCGGCGGCTGGGCGCCACGGACCCACCCCCCCCGTCCCGCCCCCCGCCAGCTCCGGGCTCAAGAGAGGGATGGAAGGAAGGAGCCAGGTTAGCAGGGCACCTGCTACGTTCTGGGCTCGGCACATCTTTGCTGCCACCCCTGAGGCAGGCACTGCAAATGCCCCGTTTCACAGATGGGGAGACCGAGGCTGAGAGCGGCCCCCAGCGGGGAGAGGGGGGAGGTGGCTCAGGGCCAGCCCCTCTTCTCCTGGGGTGGGGCCCCCAAATGCCCGCAGGCCTCTGAGGCGGGAGGGTGCGTCCTGCCCACACCTGGCCCTGCTGGATCAGGGCGTCCATGTAGCTCTGCACGGGGCCTGCCCCGGGCGGGGGGGGCCGCCGCGTCTCCAGGAGGGTCCTCAGGATGGCTCGCACCTCCTCTATCTTCCGAAGGACAGGCCGGTGCAGCTGGAGGAGAGCCCCGAGCCGGGGGTAGATGTTGAACAGCTGAAGGCAGAGAGCGAGACAGCGGGGAGAGGGGGATCAGGATGCGGTCCCCACCGCGGGCCCCGCGCCCCCCAGCAGGTGTGTGCACCTGTGCGGGTTCCCAGGTGCTGCCCCGGGACTCCGGGCGGACCTGCGGGGTGGGGGACTGCCCGTGGCCACAAGAGGGCGCCGGCTCGCACTGCTGCTGGGACCGCAGCCTGGGCTCCCACAAAACCCTCTGTCCCGGGACCGGACGGCAGGTGACGCGCCTTGACGGGTGGCTTCCCCGACGCGGGGCGGCTGTAATCACGCCCCGCCCTCCGGCCACCAAAGCCGTAGGACAGAGAAGGGGGAGAGGGTCGCCTGTGCCGCCAGTCATCGGGACAGAGAATTTGCAAACTTCAGAGCTCCAGCCGAGCCGCTGTGGGAGGGAGGCCACGGAGTGTCTGACCAGCCAGCGCGTGTCCCGCACCAGGTGGGGCCTCGGCAGCTGTCCACGGCTCTCCTGGCTGCGCCCGCATCGCTGTGCACCCCTAGGACGTGAGCGATCCCTGGATCGAATTGCCCAGTGAGGAGCCGGCACATGGGGTGGGGAGGCCCGGAACATTCCACTCCCGCCCCCCTGGCCTCCGTCCTCCTGGGGCTTCCGCGAGGAGGCCAGATCCTCCCGCCCAGCGGACGGCAGGGGCTCCTAGGAAGGAAGCGGGAGGACGGGAGACTGTGCTCAGCCCCTGCCTCGCGCCCGTGGCCGCGGGTCCATGAGAGATTGGGAGGAAGAGACCTGGCGCTGTGGCATCCTTCTAAATCTGTGCCCCACACCTAGATGCGTGCGCTTAGCGCCTAGCGCTGAAATTGCCGCGACGGTGAACGTTTCACGTTTTGGAAAAGAGTGCAATGCCCACGCCCCTGGGAGTCGGGAAAACCAGAGGGCCAGTTCGCGTGATTTCTGTGGCGCTGTGGAGGACCGATACTGGGTGGATCGTCCCTGGCCGGAAGGGCTGGGGGACAGGGGGACATCGAGCCCCACGTCCAGGGAAGAAATGCTCAGCTCCCTGACCCCCAGCCGAGGCCGGGAGCAGCCGCCTCTCACCTGCAGGCTGGGGGTCCCCAGGAGGACCATGACGTCATCGATAAGCCTCAGCAGGGACACGAACAGGGGATCCTGGTAGTCGAAGCGCCGGCCGAAGAGGAGTGTGAAGGTGATGTTGGAAGGGGCCCAGCCGAGCAGGGCCAGGGGGAAGGGCCGGCCTGGAGTGGGAGGGACACGGGCCTCAGGGAGTGAGGGACCCCCACCGGGGGGTGCCCGGCCCCCACTCACCTCCGTAGCTGTCCAGCTGCCCCATGAGGCACCTCAGCTCCTGCAGGATCTTGTCGACCATGGGCCCCCTCCCCACGCCCAGGTCATGGAGGGTGCGCACAGTGAACTGGCGGGCGGCCCTCCAGCGTGCCCCCGATGAGAAGAAGATACCTGCGGGCCGGGCAAGTCGCCGCTGAGTGACGCAGGCAGGGAGCAGATGGGGCAGACCCGACGTCGAGGGCCTCGCCCCCATGCCCGAGCCCCTTCTGCCAAGAGCTGGCCTTGGCGAGCCTCGTCCCCTCTCGGTGCATGCTGGTCTCCTGCCCCGTGGACACCGTGTCCCTCCCCGGGAGCCACACTGGGCACACTGTCTCCCGCGGCTCAGAGACGCAGACCCCCTCCCCGGGGTCCGGGGACTCCCGTGCTCCGCCGTCCTCCGCCCCCTCCGCACCCCACGCGGCACACCTACCCCCACCGCCCTGGATGAGCTGGAAGACGGCGACGGGGGGTCGGTCGGCCAGCTTTGACCCGGTGCCCACCAGGGCCTCCCTCACGGCCTCGTAGCCGGCCAGCACCACCGTCTTCTGGAGCCCCAAGTGCACAGTGAACACCGGCCCGTACCGTTCCGAAAGCTGGTGGGGACGGGCAGGAATCAGCCAGCGCCCCCCCCCCTCCAAGACTGCACCTGTGCGGGGCGGGCTCAGGGGGACTCAGAGCCAGGGGTGGCCTAGGCGGGGTCTGTGGGAACTGGGCCGGTGGAGAGCAGGCAGAATAAAGGTCCAGGAGCCAAAAAGCAGGAGGTGTGCTGGCCCATGCCCCCTCCCCATCCATTCCGGGAAGGCAGGGGAGGGGCTGCCATTGGTAAGAGGGGCTGTCTGCGGGGCGGCCTCCCAAGCTTGACCCCCAGAGGCCCCGCCCCTGCTCAGGCACCCCTAGCACTGAAACCCAGATGGATGGCAGCAGTGCCCGGGTGGCCTCGACCACTCAGTTTCCCCCACGCTGACCCCCCGGGGCACAGAACGACAATACGTGGCTAAGGCTGGCCTCCAAGGCCGCCGCCTGGGGCCATTGCCCTTCTGTGCCTTTACAGATGGGGAAACTGAGGCCCAGAGGCAACAAGTGAGTTGCGGCCAGTCACACACACTGAGGGACAGAGAGGCCCGCCCTTCCTGTCCACACCCGCTCTGCTCCCCGCATGCCGGAGTGTGGCCTACGGGCCCAGCGCTGGGCACGGCCTGAGACTCGGGGGCCCAGGGTGCTTCCTGGAGAGGTGCCCCCGAGGGGCCAGGCCCGCAGCCCCCTCTTCTCCTCCCACATCCAGGGCCTGGGGGGCCGCCAGGCAGCCACTAGGAGGTTTCTGGAAGTAGCTGCATTTCTGGGGAAGCAGGGAGGGTGGTCATAGGAGCCGTAAGCGGCCCAGGAGTGGCTGGATAGCCCTGGTCGGGCGAGCGCCGGGCCATCAGTCTCCTGGCTGCAGGGCAGGGCAGCCGGCCGGCGACCTGGGGCCAGGACTGTCCAGCCTCCAGCCCAGGGTGGGAACAGCCACACCCGCGGGCGCCCCACCTGACGGCACACTCGTGCGCTAGTCCAGGTCCCTCTGTCACCAGACCTCTGCTTCCTGGTGCTGCTCCCAGGGGCACCTGCCTCCTCCCCACCCCCACTCTGGCTGCCCCCAAACCTGGCTCTCCTGTAGGCACTCATCAAATGCTGCCTCCTCCAAGGAGCCCTCCTGGCCTGACACTCCTGGCCCCCTGCTCCCTGCATGGCCCATCTGCTTCCCCGCGGGGGCGGGGGGGGGGTGTCCTTCTCTCTTCCCCAAGGCGGGGTGGGCACTTGGGCCTACCCAGGCTGGGACACGGACCTCCTACCCCACCGGGGGCCTGGAAAACGGGCTCAGCTTCCCCTGAGGTGGGGCTGGGCTGCCCAGGCGGCCGGAGCCCTGACCTACCTCCATCAGTGACCGGTCCTGCTGTGACACGCACAGCAAATGCAGGTTTCCGATGAGCGGCAGTGGGCGTGGCCCAGGGGGCCAGCGAGGGGCTGGGGAGGGGGTGCGGGTGTGGGCTCGGAGCAGCCCCCAGAGCCCCAGGAGCAGCAGGAGCCCCACGAGCAGCAGGGCCATGAGGACGGCGGGCGGCGAGGCCCCAGCTCCCCACCTTGTGCCTTATAGGCTGTCGGGCAGGGGGAGGGCGTGCCAGGACCTCGCCCCTCCACCCAGAGAATGTGGACCGAGCGGTTCACAGGGGACAGCCAGGCAGCTTAAAGTGACAGGCGTGCGTGGAATGTGGGGTCGCGTCTGTGGCAGGGAGCCAGGACGCCAGGGGCCGTCTGGGGGGCCGCCGTCTAGACCTTGTGCGTAAGGCGTCTCCGTCCCTTGCCTGCTGGAGAGAAGACGCCGTGGTGGCCACTGTGCCCCTCCCATCAGCCTCTGCTTCCTGCCTCAGTCTCCCCATCAGAACTGGGGCTTATGGGGCTTTGGGAGCTGGGCCCGAGCTCTGAGGGGAGCTCTGAGCCTCCCTCGACAGGACCCATGGGGTAGGAGGTCTGTGGAGACCCCATGGATGGCTCTCGAAGGTCTGCACAGCAAACACCTCAAACCCCAGGGCCTTCAGAGGCTACCAGAGGGTCCCCTGCCGTGTCTCAGATGGCAAACTTTCCCTGGGTGACAACCTGCTCCTGTCACCTGGGGCAGGAGGCACTGGTCTATGCAGGACGGGGCAGGGGCAGAGTGGGTGACGGCCGGCCAGGCTTATGAGCCCCCATGTGTCTGTGCTGCGTGAACTCTGGGCTCCTTAACCCCAGTGCCCCTGCTGGGAGGGAAGGAGGCCCCGCCGTGGAAGGAGCCGTGAGGGGTGGGAGGGCCGTTGGCATCAGAAGTGGCTGGGCCTGCTCCACACCTCCTGCCCCAACATGAGGAGTTGGAACCCCAGCCCCACGCCGGGCCCCTCGCTGCGAGGCCTGTCTCCGGGGTACCGTCCACGCCCCTCCCCACACCCTGAGCCGAAGCGGCCCGTAGGCCCGTACGTGCTTCCAGCCTCAATTTGCACACGTCCCGTGACGGGGAGCTCGCTGGCTTTCGGGCGGGCTGCCCTGTCGCACAGCTGTGGGGCTTCTGTGATGGAGGATGGTTCTCCAGCGGCTGCGTCTCTGGGTCGTCTGGGCTGAGTGCCCGGTACCAAGGCCGCTGCTAGGTGCTTCGGCTGGGGCTCCTCTCTGCCCGGGACAGTCCACTGAATTAATTCCACAAGCGTTTCCGGAGTATGTGTGTGTGCTATAGGCTCAGCCAGCAGCTGGGGCCATAGTAATCGGTGGTCAGGGATCCAAACATGGCCCCCAAGTCCAGCGGAAGAGACCCACGTGGCAGTGGCCGTGCCACTGCAAACTTCTGAGGTATTGGGACCAGAGTCAAGTCGCCAAGCGGCGGGGCACTCCAGCAGAGGGAACAGCGTGTGCAAAGCCCAGAGGCCCCGTGCCAGCAAGGAGCTGGGTGGGGGGCGTGAGGCTGGAGATCCGTGGCTGGAAGCGCAGGAGGCGGGAACTCGGGGTCCCTGGGGTGGGGGCTCCATCTTCCGTGGCCTCCTCTTTCAGGTTGCTGAGGCCTGGGCTCCTGTGAGCCACCTGGGTGCCACCGCCCGGGTCCCTGCAGGGGAGGCTGGGGGCACTGTGATCCACCACTCTGATTGGCCGGCTGCTGGAGGGGGGGGGCGGTGGGGTGTGGTGGTGAGGGGCTCAGACTTGGGAATGAGACTCAGCCCTGTGGGCATCCTGACCGCGTGGTGTTTTCTGGGGTTTAGCGTGGACCCAGCCAGGGGCATGTGACCACGGGATGTGGCAGGCAGGCCCCTGTGCGTTGGGTGAGCCCAGGGGAGGCCAGCTGGGCACCCGGAGCTTCTTAGAGCCCGGCCTGCGGGGCTGGAGCCCCTGGTCGACAGAGTCAAATCCGGTTCACAAGGGTGGAACTGGGTGCTTGGCCTTGAATTTTTCCAGGCAACATGAGTGTCAAGGGCTCCCTTACATCCAGGCCCCGGAAAGAGGAAGCTGGGGGTGCCCGGCGGAATCTCCCAGCATATCTGCATCTCTGCTCGCCCCCCCCCACCCTGCCACGGCCCTTCCTCTGCAACTTCTAGAGACGGCGGCTGCCCCCCAACCCCATGGCTGCTCCCCCGCCCACTCCCTACCCCCCAGCACTGGAAGGGTCCTGCTCAGGTCCCCAGGGGCCCCACGCTCGAACCAATGTGAGTCCTGGGGCTGCACAAAGCCACCCACAACCAGGTGTTTAAAACACCAGAAACACGCTGTGGCTGGCGGGCCCAGAAGTCCCACGGTGGTGTGGGCGGCCGTCCCTTGTCGCCAGCCCCCGCCCAGGGTGGTCTCACCTGGAGACCCGCCCCTGCAGAGACTGGAGGTTGCACGTCCGTGGGCCCTTCCCTCCCCCATCAAGGCACCCCAGCTCCAGAAGGCTTTCTGCTCAGGTGTTTCTTTGGATACTTTTCCATTGAAACAGACAATGCACGTGCCCCAGCCGGGGAGTCGGACCCGCCGGGGCGCCCACAGAGCCCCTCTCTCATGCATCCTTCCAGAAACACTCCGGCACGCACCGTCATCGTGTGCCTTTTTCGGTTGTGTTGACGCTTTCATTTATTAATGTACCAAACAGCTCCTGTGCGGAGCTGAGACCCGTAGACAGCCAGGAAGCCCTGGCCTTGGCCAACTTCCAGAAGGCGGACGTCCTGTCTCCTGCTGCCCTGTCCCCCTCCCTCTGTTCAGTTGCTCTTTATTTGTAAGGTGACAGCGTGGCGGGATCAGACAGCAGCCTCCTCCTCTGGGACCGCTGCCTCGTCTCCTCTCTGTTGCACTGTCTCTGGGTCAAAAACATCCTGGGTGCGCGTTTCTTTGTGCTGCAAAATCAGTTCCTAGAACCAGAATCCCCGAGCCAAGGGGCTGCTGATTCTGGCAGATGCTCCCACCGTCCCTCCCGCTGACCCACACCCGTGTGGGTGGCGTTGGGAGGGACCCTCGCCTCCCGGCCTGCGTTCCCATCTCCTCTGCCTCCTCCGCGGCTGCTCCTTGTACTGCCCCCACTCGATGCCCAGGCTGGGTGGGGGCTTCTGGGTTCCACGCGGGGCTGCTCCGAGCCCACACCCGCACCCCCTCCCCAGGCCCTCGCTGGCCCCCTGGGCCACGCCCACTGCCGCTCATCGGAAACCCGCACTTGCCGTGCGTGTCACAGCAGGACCGGTCACTGATGGAGGTAGGTCAGGGCTCCGGCCGCCTGGGCAGCCCAGCCCCACCTCAGGGGAAGCTGAGCCCGTTTTCCAGGCCCCCGGTGGGGTAGGAGGTCCGTGTCCCAGCCTGGGTAGGCCCAAGTGCCCACCCTGCCTTAGGGAAGAGAGAAAGACCCCACCCTGCGGGGAAGCAGATGGGCCATGCAAGGAGCAGGGGGCCAGGAGTGTCAGGCCAGGAGGGCTCCTCGGAGGAGGCAGCATTTGATGAGTGCCTACAGGAGAGCCAGGTTTGGGGGCAGCCAGAGTGGGGGTGGGGAGGAGGCAGGTGCCCCTGGGAGCAGCACCAGGAAGCAGAGGTCTGGTGACAGAGGGACCTGGACTAGCGCACGAGTGTGCCCTCAGGTGGGGCGCCCATGGGTGTGGCTGTTCCTACCTTGGGAACACTGATTTTCTCTGCACGAAGAACAACTTTCAAGCTCCAGATTCCCGAGCTTCAGGGCCCTGCCCACACCTCCTGGGCTCCAGAAAGGACCCTCCAACCACCTACAGGGACCTCCCTCCATGTCTCATGGCATCTGGACCTCACTGTTCTGTGCCAGTTGGGAAAACCACCGCAAACTATCCGGAGCAGTGTCCTGGGCAGAATGGCCCCCCCGGAATTCATGTCTCCCTCGAATGTCAGAATGGGATCTTATCTATAAATAGGGTCTTTGCAGATCAAGTTTAGAGGAGGTCATCCTGGATTAGGGTGGGGGTGTCCTCATAAGAGACAGAAAAGTAGAAGACAGACACAGAGGGAAGAAGGCCAGGTGACCCTGGGGACACCATGGAGCGTGTGGCCACAGGCCGGGAACCAGGGCCACCGGGAGCTGGAAGAGGCGGGAGGACCCCCACCCCCGCCTCTGGCCCTCGCGGGGAACGCCCACCTCAAGTTCAGCCTCTAGAAGTGGGAGAGAACCATTTTCTGGTGGTTAAGCCCCCAGTTTTTGGTGCTTTGTTACAGTGGCCCTGAGACTCCTATAAGGAATGTTCAGAACAATTCCCAATAGGCAGGAGTCAGGCAAGTGGGTGACACTGGGTCCTTGCACTGTGTTCTCGAAGTCGCAGTCTAGCCAGTCTGCCTGAGTATCATTCAACTACATGTGACTTACCATTTATTACTGACCCAGCCCAGGTGCCCTCAAGCCAGACGTTCACATGGAGCAAACAGAAAAGCTGCAAGTGATTGGCGTTCCTGTAAAAATGCAAATCGTTCCATGGGGCACCTGGGTGGCTCAGTCGGTTCAGCGTCCGACTTCAGCTCAGGTCATGATCTCGTGGTTCATGACTTCGAGCCCCACGTCGGGCTCTGTGCTGACAGCTCGGAGCCTGGAGCCTGCTTCCGATTCTGTGTCTCCCTCTCTCTCTGCCCCTCCCCTGCTCATGCTCTGTCTCTCTCTGTCTCAAAAATAAATAAACGTTAAAAAAAATTAAAAAAAAATGCAAATCGTTCCTGTCTGGCAGAAAAGATCATCCCGAAGGTTGTGGTTTATTGCCCTGTGAGGGATTAACCTGTTCTAGGCCCAGTTTAGCAATCTGACTCTGGCATGTTTTTTCTTTCTCTGACCGCACGCGGCTATATCGGGGCCGGGGCGCCCTTCTTGGAACCAGCTTTGCCATCGGGCCACACTCCTGCACCCAGGCGTTAAATGAGACTCCGACACAGGGGCCGTTTATGTTTCTACTGGAACTACGGTTTCAGCCTTTAGAAAAGAACGCTTTGGCAGCAGAATTTATTAAAGTGGAAAGACCAGAGAAAGTTTCAGGCAAGGTTCCATCCAGGGGCTGTTCGTACAATGTGACTCTGCCCTCCTCCCCGTCGGGAGCGGGCTCCCGGCCCTGGCATCTGGCTGGGGGCGTTTGGCCCTGATAGAGGCAGTGCTCCCAGCCCCAGGAGTGCACCGTCTTGAAGTGGGTCCCAGCCTGAGGTTGAGCAACCCCAGCCGATGCCACGTGGGCCTTCTCCAAGGCCAGCCCACGCTCCAAGTTCTCGTGCAAAAGCAGATTGCTGTTTTGCACCTCTGAGTTCGGGCCGTTCGTGACACGGAGCTAGATAGCTCGTGTGCAGGCTGCGTGACCTTGGACGAGGAATTTAACGTCTCTGGGTGTCTCTATGTGTGAAACGAGGGTAAGAATACTGCCTAGCTGGGCTCGTCCTTTAAAGACTAGTAACGGGACGTCCCCTGCGCACCAGACGCTGTTGTGACAATCCCATGTGAAGCACCCTGGCACAGAAGGCCCTCCCCCACTTTTTGTATCTGTGCACCAGAGATGAAAATCCCTTCGTCCTCTCCCGGCCAAACGTGTCATATAGAGCAATAATCATTTGCCAGGTACGGACATGTCAATTAAAAGCTGGCTGTCGCCTCTAGGTCACGGGGCCTGCAATGCTTCATTGGTCCCTCAGGGCCGTCGGACAGAGAGGCTGCAAGGAAACATTGGGGGGGCTGGGCTGTCCTTTTTCCTGCTAAGTACTGTGATCTAGTCAAGTGGAAAAGTGCTATTTGCTGGGTAATAAAAGCGTCTTTTGTTCACGGCCCTGGAAACATATTAATGAATAACCCAGCGCGTGGCCCCTGGTGCTAGCCACGTAAAAC